>NW_010250568.1:0-42097 GCF_000690775.1 Eurypyga helias
GGCTGCCGAGGGCGTGCGTGGCGGAACGGGCGCCGCAGCCCCGCGTCGCCCTGCCGCTGCAGAACTCCTGCCGCGGAGCACCACTCGCCCGCGGCTCAGCCCACGGCGCCAGGCTGAATGCCATTCGCGGTCTAACGGCAGAAATTACCGGGCGGCCCCGAGTTTAAAAATAGCAGCATCAGAAACATACAAAAACCAGGAGCAAGAAGATTCCTTTTTCTCTAAGATGCTGACGATCCTTTCTCCTGCTGGAGTTGTGGCTGCTTTGTTGCAGGTTTGCTTGTGAAGACACGGGGTTTTGTGGGAAGGGGCAATCCCAAATCTAAAGGAAAAGCAGCGGTTCACCTTGACAGTCTCACTTGCATGCAAAGCAGGGGCTCGGGGACTGCCTGTCTTTTCTAGCAGAAGTTTTCCTGCTGGGAAACGCGTTGTGTTTTGTACCTGTCTGCAAAACCACCGAAGGTTTGGGAGGTTTCTTTTTCCCTTGCCGCCTGGCTTCCCCGTTAGACATGCAAAACGTTACTATTTCTCCCCTGCGGGGTTGGATCTGTAGAAGTCATTCAAAAAAAAGCGAGCTGCATCTCGAAGAGCTCCCCTGCTGGAACGAGGGAGGCTGGGCTGGCGAGTGGGTGGGATGCGTGGGCTCTCCCTACGGCACGGGGAAACCCACTTCCCAGTGGGCACCTGAGTCAGCACTTTCTGCGGCTCACCCTCGACCCGCGCGTCTCCCAGGAGGTTGGTCCAGGGAAAATAACAGCTCCGGATGGGAACCCTTCCTTGCACTGCTGGCTATGATGCGCCTCGTGTAACAGAGGGCAAAGCAGTGGGGAAAACAAAGCTTAAAGCAGGCATTTCCCTACCTTTTGTTCTTTGTGAGGTTTTGGTGTTGTGCGGTTTTTTGATTTTTTTTTGGGGGGGTGGGGTTATTTTGTTTGGGGTGGGTTTTTTTGTTGTTGTTGTTTTGAGAAAAGGAGGAAAAGGGGTGGCAATCTGTCCAGCCCTGCGCTTCTTTGGGAATGGCTGTTTATTCTGTTACGTTTAAGAGGCTCGTAGATTGATAAACTAGTTCAAATCATTTCCTAGTGTAAAACCTTTGAAACAGTGGAGTTAAATGAGGAATCTCTTTAGCCATATGTGAGACTGCACTATTTTTGCATCAATTCAATATCTGAGGCTTTCTAGAATGTTTGTTGTTTTAAACATTTAAAACCATACCTCTTAGGAAAAGGAAACCACGTGAACAGTGCAGACAGGCAGGGAGGCTAAACACAGTAATGAATGCCCACTGCAAGCAGTGAGGAAATCCTCACACTATCTCTCTGCTTCTGCCTTCCTAAGCAAATACCTTTTCTTTCCAATAGTCACCTGTCACTGGCCTAAGGTAACTCTACTGTTTAATGCAGCAGGATGTTACTTAAGCTCTTACTTTAAGGTAATGCAGCCATCAGCAGTGACTTCACCATACACACAGACAGCACATACTGCTTCATCTCTGTTTGCCTGTTCTCTTGCTCACTGTCTTGAATCCTTTCTCTGAAGCATTCACCTGCTCCTCTTCTCCTCCCACCTCCTGGCACAACCTAGGACTGGCTGTGGCTCGTCTGAAATACTCTACAGTGAAGCCACCTAGTGCAAATATTTTTTAATATTATTATTTTCATCACAATTTCTGTTAGAACAAGCTTTCCTGGGGAAATAAATCTTGCTTTTTAAATGCTCCTGTAGATGAGATAATGTGAACTAAGCCAGTGATAGTATTAAAGGTTTTTTTCCTTTTCTTTCCTCCTCCAGGCACTAGGGATGCTGAGGTGTAAGCACTTCTGTGCCTAAGCCGCAATCAACTGCCTTCCAAAAGGATGTGTTTTGATTAATGAGGTGCATAACATCTGAAACTGATGCATCTTCTTAAACACAGTCCCTAATGTTCCCAGAGAATGACAGAGCAATAAAGGACATGCACATGGAATCAAGCTATTTGTCCTCTTTCAGCTATAGGTATTCTAGCCAGCTCTCAGTAAATACACACACTCTATTTCCTGGCCTTCCCAGGATTATTCTCTGAGTGCTGCCTTATTTGATGGCACAAATAAGATTCCCTTACAGCCCTTAAATGGGGAGAGAACACAACAGAGCATGCAAGCAGCAGAATGCTCCTTTATCAATTCTGTAGCTAGGAAAGAAATTATCAGGTACAAAGACTGAGTCAGGCTGACTGGCACACTACTGCACAGTTACAGAAGCACACAGATATCCCTGTGCCCAGACTTCTGGCTAGCACTTATCAGCTACCAGTGTCCATTCTATATACGATGCATATGATTCCTCAGAAACAGAGAAGTTTTTAAAGTTACTTTTCTGGGACCATGTTTGTAAACCTTTACCCCTATCTATAAAGCATCAAGCTTCACTGCAGTATCACACCTGCTCTGAAGCAATTTTTCAAGCATATCATTTTAGCATAGTATAGTCCCATAATGAAAAAGAAATGCTTAACCTGAAATAAGAACCCAAGTGCTGTACTGAATCTAGGACTTGTCCAGCAGATAGCCCAAAGCAAGTAGCTCAAAGTGCTACAGATCAGAATGTGCATTGTTTTGTAGCTGTCTTCAATTGTGGGCTCCTGAACACTTCACAAACTTGGCTTCAGGAGTTACAGGTACCAAACTCAGAGGAAGTTTTAAAGTCCTTAAAATGTAATGACAATATTGTGTCCAGAGAACTTCGAAGTAATGATCTTTTATTTGAGAGCCTTCCAGACACTAAGTGCAGGAGGCTGAGAATTATCCTTGTCTAATGGTATGAATCTACTATCATGGCCATTATTTATTGTTGGCACTATGGCAGTGCTTTCCATGTCAGCAAATAGACTTTTATAGGCATGTTTTTAGAACATTTCAGAAAAGCTAGGACTGTTGTAGGACTAAGTCTTGCCTTTCATTGGCTGCAGAGTACATTCAGAGGGGGTATAGAGAACCCACCTACCATGAAAAGGGAGAACTGGTTTTAACTGAAATGATTTCCTTTTTAGCAATGTTTGTGAGATACTGCTCCAAGAATTGGCATAGGTACAAGGGAAATGGATTTAATACAGAGAATGCAGGTGAAACAGCCAAAGATTTATTTGTTTCTTAGGGTATTTTGCCAGCTACTATATACACAGAGATATATGGACATATATATGTGATGCTATTTTAATAAAAATCCAGTGCTCCAATGCAAATGTGTAAAATCATGCTCCTAATGAGCTCAGAACTATAGAAGAATAGACTGAGCACCATAAAAACTGATACTCTCTAGCTCAGGGTACAGAAAGCAGCAATACTAGCTTTCTGCACGCTGGCCTGTTAGGACCACCTTTGCTCGGGTGAGAGTTTCAGTCATCACCCTTGTACACGTGGATTCTCAAAGAAAAAAGGAGTCAACAAACGTGGTATAGATTGGAAGAATGGGAGCAAGTCCTTGCAAAGCTGCATATTGTTCCTAGCAGGCAGCAAGTAACTCGTAATTGGCATTCGAAATCCATTAAATATTCAACACTACAAAACAGGGAAATACTACCTCAGAGTTTTAGTGGTGGAGTCTGCTCTCGCTGCCTCTGGAGCTTGTAGCATACCTAGAAGATAATAAAGAAATAATCACCATAAGTACACAAATCCTATCTCCCCCTCACCCCTATTAATTACCCAGGTGTGCTGTCACGCTTGTACTTGTTGAAATTCAGCCAGTGCTTTCTTATTGCTCTATCATATTCCTTACAGAAACCGTAAAGTGGGGTATTGAACTGCTGGTACATATGTTGAAAGCTATTTAAGGCACCTGAGCATCTGGCCAGGATAAAGGAAACAGCTGAGCAATGGGAAATGAGATCCGTAACAGAATGCAGGACTCTGGGCAGTTAGCACAGAGGGCAGGGGGAGAGAGAAGAGTTCCACAGAGCTGGATGTCAGGATAGAAGGAGCCCTGTGCAAGAATTGGGTTGGGGTGGGAGAAAGAACAGTTCAAAGTTCATCAACAGGAGCAGAGAGATACTGAAGAGATCCCTAACAACAGACTGAGGAGCCTGGCAAGAGAGGCAGCAGCAGGAGATGAGATACACAACAGGACAGAAAAGCTTGAATCAGGAACTACTTTGAAAGCTATATTCATTCCAGCTTCCAGTGGCAAATCTGGAGCAATCCCACTCTGTACCCTTGTAACCAGTTCTACCAATGAATTTTCTAGTATTCACATTGAAATGATCATATTAAACTTGTATCTTGGACTTCAATAAAATTTGCCTTCCAAATGTATATTCCATTGAATTTCTATTTAAGGACCGAGAACTAGCTTATTTTTCTACCCTCATCTGGAATTATTCAGGAGAGAGTTGAGACAGCATGGGGAGGTCTGCTCAAACTGGATCAGTTCAGTGACTATCAAATGACTCCTTCTCAAAATAGTGCCTTTCACCAGCATTTAATGAGCTGCAGCTTCACAAAGAATAATGGATCCCTTTTCACGAGTCTGTCCCCGCCGATGTATCTTCTGTCTACATGAACTGTACTATTTTTGATTATCATGCAGTGCTGGATTTGATGGGAAATGTGCTACTGTTTCCAACAACAGTAATGGCAGCCCCCATCTTTGGGAAGTCTGCACTTTGCTCTTGGTGAGCTGAATTCTGTCAGGGCTGACTATAACCCTTTCTCTTCCTTCCAGTACATGAATCATACAAGCTCAACATCATGTTGTTGATGCAACGGCAAAAGCAAAGTTTCACAGCTATACCACCTGTCAGACAGTTATACAGCTCTGATTTACAAACTCATAATCCTAATGGCTGTATCTTAACAACGCCTCCCTGCAGCAAACTGCTGAAGACAGGCAGAAGATTTAAAAATTTGAAATGAGAGACTAATTAGAAACAAGATGCTCTGTGAGCAAAATGACTGTAAAAGAAATGTCCCATAGATATATGTCATGTGACTAGAGTCTCCCATGTCTAATGTGCAGGCTTCAATACAAACTTTTCTTGTATAATTCATAATGGTACTGTCTCATATGGATTCCCTGACGTGTAGTAATTTATTGATATGCCAGTGCCATAGGCTGCAGCAGCTTTGAGCAGAAGACCCTCACAGATCCCTTCCACCCTAAAATATCCTTTAATTCTATCACTCTATGACTCAACAGGAATTCTGTCTTTACTTCAGCTACCTACTTTCACAAACACGTAGGAAGATACTATCTTTGGGACAAAATCCCTCTGTCAAATATGTTTTACACCATCAAACAGGTTGAAATATTAGTAGGAGGGAACTGACAGGCTGATGGATACAAAGCCTGACTGTATGAGCTTCACTTCCTCAGGTAAGCAGCAAAAGGTCATTTCATGACTTTGGAGAACACACTCAGACAATTTCATGCTTATTCACGATTTCTGAAATCCTGAAGATAGCAAAAATACAAAAACAAGCCTAGCCAGCATGTCTAAACAATATGGCAGTAGATGAGCTTCAAACATAGCACCCTAGTTTATCATTATCCCTTACAGATACCCCTGGCCATGCTGCTACCTACACAGGGATGTTTCAGGTAGTTACCCCTCCCACTCAGCAACCTCAACACTCAGTAGAATTTCACTGCCAATAAAAACAAGGCCAAAGGCAAGAAGATACAATATTTCTGTCTGCATTTCATTCCTTACTGGCATAAGTATATCCTCTACAAACAAGCAACCAGATTAGGCCAGTCTGAGTCCTCGAGACATCCCCATTATCTTGCAAGAGAAAAGAGCTGTTTGTGCCACCACCATGTCTGTTGCTCAGCAGCAGCGTCTGCAGCTGTCAGCAATGCTGAGTGCCTTGGTGAAACTGTGGATAAGTAGAGAAAAGGGAAGAGGCTTCAGTTGATAAGGCTACAAATAATTCTGTGAGATTAAAACGAAGGCCCCCTCCCTCTGGGCTTTGCCTTTAGAAACCAGCCCTTCAGTGATACCGCACGTAACCCACTCAACACCAGAAAGATCTTGTGGTTACCCTAAATCTGGTGATTATTTTCTGAGTTTGCGTATGCCTATGTGTACGCATGCACATCTCTGTTGCTGCTGATCAGCTTTACCTCAATTCTGGATCAGAAGAGCACTCTAGGTCCAATTCGGGCCTTTGTCATTTGTTACTTTTGCTTAATTACAAGTATTACTGACGCATCTAGAAAATTCTGTTGATACCAGAGACCCAGCAGAGGAAAGCAGTCCAGTCCCAGACTAAACAGCAGAGGAACAGAATATAGCAGCAGAATAAACATTCTCATGCCATTCAAATGCCAGTTCCGTGCTATGTGTTTCCTTTTTGCTTGTTTAGTTTTAGAGAGGCTTTGTTGAGACAAGCTAGAGCAGGGAAAAAAGACAAAAGAGGGTGGGGTGGATCCAAAGCAGAAGAGAAGAAATTAAGAACATGGAAAGAGGGCAGAAAAAGAATTGTCTCCACTGCATTCACCTTTCTGTATGGTAAAGTTATGCTGCAATGCTACTGTTAAGGAGGGTATGAAATTCCATTATAAGCTTCTTTATGGTCATTCTTGTTCTCAACCAACTAAGCTGACGTTCTGAAAACCATGTCTTTACCAAAAAGTGAATTTCCTTTTTTTTTGAAAGTTGAAGCAAAACCTGCTGGTTTTGGAAACAAGAAGGTTTTATGTGTAGAAAAATGGTATTTTAGGAACCAATGTATTACCCAAGTGACTAATAATAAAATGAGATTTGGACTTCCTAATAAAAGGAAGCGCAAGTGCTATACTCTTGACAAAGATTAAATACCCAGAAAACACAGAAGAGTGGAGGCAGAAGGTTCATTCAGTGTGTTCTTACCTCTGCCTCTCCTTCCCTAGATGCTCCTTGCCAGCCACATCTATTCAGACTGTACTACAGACCTTGTACTAGCTAGTAACTATCATGCTGGCATCTCCCTAGTTCTCAAGCATATAGACTAAGGACTAACCAGGTTTTTATCTTCCACAGTGCCACACAAACTGGCCCCGATTAAACAATGTCAAAAGCTCAGGTGCTCCCAGAGCTAAGCTGCAAGGCTGTGTTCACAGGCAGGGAGTGACCAGCCCTGCCCCATGCTACAGCAGTTCTAGAAGTCCACCCAAGGACTCCCCATTGATTAATTTTCTTAGCCTGTGCTTTCATTTGTTTTCAACACTCAGCTGACCTTTGTGTAAGAGTTTAAACAAAGCTCTACAGACTCTTGAGGCCATTGCCTTGATAGCATCAGTTCATCATTGTATAAATTCGTCTCAGTGGATGGTAGTCTTGTGTTTGTGCATGTGTGTTTTTGCAAGGGGGAGGGATCCCGCTCACGTGGCTCTTCTGTGAATCCTGAAGCTTTTTTCAGTGAATCAATGAGAAAGCTTCACACTGCATCTAATGTTACTGCTCTGTGCTGTTTAATGCAAGGGCAGGACAACACACTGTAGTTCTAGATGCTGCTTCCTGGACTCTGTCTTCTTTTTAGACAATGCCCTTTCTCATGTGATTTGTAGAAACACTCGTGGGAGCAGGACCAGAATTCAGGTCTTCCTGATTTCCCTAAAACCATTAGCTGACAGAATCGCATTCCCTCCTGAGCTCTCCTGCCCACTGATGGAATCTTAAATCTTCTGTTTAATGGAGCAACTTCACAAAGATGCTTCCTGTGGGACACTAGGGAGACAGGAAAGTGGCATTTGCTTCACCAGCTACAATTGAGGGGAACAGTAAGAACTGTTCTGGTTTGGTTTGTTTTTAAAGAAAAAAAAAAGATTAAATCTTTATGCCAGGGTTCTAGATGGTGTGAAGGTATACGCAGCCCCGCACACAGCTGAACTGTAATGAGACAATGGGGAGAAGCAAATACAGTTTTGACAGCATGTTCCTTGCGTCTAGGCTGCTTCCTGCTCAGCACACAGCCTAGCCCGCAGCCCCTGCAGAGCCCACAGGACACAGAACTGCGCAGTTCAGGGTCCTGCTCTGGCCCCCAATACATAACACCATTGAGCTCCTATATCCTTCACTGGGTCTGGCGTAAAAAAATTGTGTGCTGTCACACAGGACAGCTGTCTAGCTTCCCCTCTCATATATGTTCCTGATGTGTCTAGCAGAAAGTTATTAGCAAAATACATTTATTTCTGCTTGCTGCGTTGGTTTGCTACAGCTGTAAAATCCCCGTACACAAACATACATATATAAAGTAGCTTAGTAAAGCAGATCTAGACACTGCAACCACTCCCTTCTGCTGTCATAGAGGGATGTCAGACTAAACAGCTCTCCGAAGCTGGCGACATCTCAGTGCATATTCTACCCCAGAGGAAGCACTTACTGTTAAAGAACAACAACAAATACCACTTTCCCCCTTCTGTGCAACTTCACATCATGGTGGATGCTTGACAAGCTGCTGTTCAAAGTCTGCTCGAAGAAAAATTGTATATATTATTAGCCACTTCTGTGCTTGTTAATTCTTTGTTTTTTGCCATTCTGCAAAACCCTTCACAAATCCCCATCGCAGTGGAGCAACAGACTTCTACTTCCTTGGATTTGCAGGTTTCACTTAACAGGATTAGGTGACAGAATTTTATTTAGAAATGTGTGGTGATAAAAATACACAGTTCATGAGTAATAGGGAGAAAAGATCACAATTTTGTTGTTGTTTTTTTCAATCCAAACCTCTCATCAGGGGAAAAGGTTCAGATCAGGTGTTTACCACCCACACTTTTCAGTACTAGAGAATGCTTACCTTTTCCTAGCAGGGAAAAGACTGGAGTGGAATAAACAGAGAAGACTTGAGTCTTGCTGTGAGACCAAAAGAATGTGAGTTTCAAAATTACTTGATCTTCCCATCAAGCCTAGGGCTGACACAGAAGTTGTTAAAACATCTTCCTATGACTTAGGTAGTTTGAAGATTTCTCTACTTTACTGTGGCTTTCACAAGAGGCAGATTTATTAGTCTATACTAGCTAGAACATGTAGCCCTCAACCATGCACTTACTCTCTGCTCTACAAGAGGGTGGTATCAGAGCTGCTTTGGTGATTGTGCCCTTCCCCTTTTCTTGGAAGGCCTCCCCAGTGCAGAAGACGCTCAAAAAGTGGTTAAACTGTACTCAGAACTGCTTTTGCTGGTTGTGGTAGAAATTGTTAACACCAAAATCTAAGATCCTACTCAGTGGAAAAGAACTGGATGACATATTTTACAGAATAATATCCTGAGAGCTTAATCTTCTTCTGTTAACCAAAAGGAAGTGTAAGTAATTATTTGATAATAATCTGTAAGTACCCACATGGAGAGGTGGAGACCTGAACACAGAGGAATCCTCACACCAGCAGACACAGTTGCAGAAGAGATACTACCTGGAAGCTACATACATTCAGACCAGAATTAAGCTGTTAATTTTTAATGTTGAGGGCAACTAACTTCTAAATTAACATGATGAAGTTTTTCATAGGTTCTCTGTCACAGGAAATTTTAAAAACAAGATCAGATTTTTTTTTATAGAAGATCTGCTTTAGTTCAATCCTAGATACTAGACTTGAATGCAATTAATTTGGGTTAGTCCTAGATCGTGTCACACAGAAGGCTATAGTAAATGTTAATGTTCCTTTTACATTAAAATCTGGAAAACTGGAAAAACAAATGACCACTAATAGTGACTAGAATGCTCAGTTCCTTTTCTGGGTCATTTATGAATATACTGAACTGCCTACATTCCAGCACAAATCCCTAAAGAACTCCCTTGACACTATCGTGAGGCTTGATTGTTTACTTTTACCATCTGTTTCTTGTGTACCCAACTTCTTACCCATTGTAGGGTCTTCCCTTATCCTCTTTGGCTGCTTGGTTTCCTCAAAAACTGTATTTTCCAAAGCTTTTTGAAAATTCAGATGAACAGTATAAACCAGCTCACCCTTTCTCCATTTACTGATGACTCTTCAAAGACGTCCAAGAGGTTTGTAAGCTGTTAAGACTCCCCTTTACAGAAGCCACTTCGACACTTCCCAAGTAGACTGAACTAGATCATATTTATCCTAGTTCATGTCCTGTAGGAGTTTCCTGGTCCTCAGAAGTTCATGAATCTGATTTTGGTTATAGTGATCTATTTGACTATTAAAGATTTCTTTCTAAGCTGGGAAAACTAGCTAGCCACTCCCAGATTTTGTTGTGCTGAACTTTTAATAGGATTTCAGCCAAGTGCTGCATGTGTCCTTTATAAAGCCAGTATTATAAACTGAAATCCTAGAATCATAGAATGGTTTGGGCTAGAAGGGATCATCTAGTTACAACCGCCCTGCCATGGGCAGGGACACCTTCCACTAGACCAGGTTGCTCAAAGCCTCATCCAGCCTGGTCTTGACTTCCAGGGATAGGGCATCCACAGCTTCTCTGGGCAACCTGTTCCAGTCCCTCACCAACCTCTGTGGGAAGAATTTTTTCCTGATACCTAATCTAAATCTCCCTGCTTTCAATTTAAACCCATTACCCCTTGTTCTGTCACTACAGGCCCTTTTAAAACATCCCCCCCCAGCTTTCTTGTAGCCCCTTCAAGTACCGGAAGGTGCTATAAAGTCTCCCTGGAGCCTTCTCTTCTCCAGGCTGAACAAGCCCAACTCTCTCAGCCTGTCCCCATAGCAGAGGTGCTCCAGCCCTCTGAGCACCTTCATGGCCTCCTCTGGACTTGCTCCAACCGGTCAATATCCTTCTTACACTGAGAGCCCCAGAGCTGGACACAGTGCTCCAGGTGGGGAGCTGGGGGGACAATACCCCTCCCTCAACCTGCTGGCCACACTCCTCTGGATACAGCCCAGGATACGGTTGGCTTTCTAGGCTGTGATTAGACACGGCCAGTTTATGTCCAGCTTTTCACCTACCAGTACCCCCAAGTCCTTCTCCTCAGGGCTGCTCTTAATCCACTCTCCACCCAGCCTGTCCTTGTGCTTGGCATTGCCCTGACCCAGGTGCAGGACCTTGCACTTGGACTTGTTGAACTTCAGGAGGTTGGCACAGGCCCACCTCTCCAGCCTGTCCAGGTCCCTCTGGATGCCATCCCTGCCCTCCAGTGTGTTGACCACACCACACAGCTTGGTGTCATCAGCAAACTTGCTGAGGGTGTACTCAATCCCACCGTCCATGTCGCTGACAAAGATGTTAAACAGCACCAGTCCCAATACCAACCCCTGAGGAACACTGCTCATCACTGGTCTCCACTCAGACATTGAGCTGTTGACCACCACCCTCTGAGTGCAACCATCAAGCCAGTTCGTTATCCACCAGGTGGTCCATTCATCAAATCCAGGTCTCTCAAATTTAGAGACAAGGATGTCGTGCGGGATGGTGTTAAATACTTTGCACAGCCCAGATAGATGACATCGGTTGCCCTTCCTTTATCCACCAAGGTCATGACCCCATCATAGAAGGCCACCATATTCATCAGGCACGATCTACCCTTGGTGAGGCCATGCTGCAATCACCTCCTCGTTTTCCATGTGAATCCAGGTCTCTCAAATTTAGAGACAAGGATGTCGTGCGGGATGGTGTTAAATACTTTGCACAGCCCAGATAGATGACATCGGTTGCCCTTCCTTTATCCACCAAGGTCATGACCCCATCATAGAAGGCCACCATATTCATCAGGCACGATCTACCCTTGGTGAGGCCATGCTGCAATCACCTCCTCGTTTTCCATGTGCCTCAGCATGGTTTCCAGGAGGATCTACTCCATGATCTTCCCAGGCACAGAGGTGAGACTGACTGTCCTGTATTTCCCTGTATCTTCCTTTTTTTCCTTTTTAAAGATGGGGGTTTTATTTCTCCTTTTCCAGTCAGTGGGAACTTCACCAGACTGCCATGATTTCTCAAAATATAATGGATAGAGGTTTTGCAACCTCATCCGCTAGTTCTTTCAGGACCAGTAGAGGTTCTACCAGGCTGGACCATCACAATTCCAGTTTCAGTATGGACCTGCTTCTAAGAACGACTCACATTGGATTCTCCAGGGTCATCTCTTTGCTTCTTGCAGGTTTCTTGCTGAGAGTGTGGCAGTATAGCCTAATGATGAATTCCAACTGAAACCCACAAATGGTAAATGTTGCTGGTGCATAATATTCATTTTCCTGTAGAAAATGAATGCAACATAATGAGATTTCCCAGTCTGTGTAACTCTACTGCATGGATTTCCAAGTGCAATGAAGTTAGCTTTAGCCTTTCATGTTTTATTAATGCCTTGTAGCTAAGAAAAATGACTAATAAACTGGCATTTTAAAGAACTGGATGGAGCCATTCTGAAGACTGAATAATAACTAACTTTCATTTACTAAGTTCCCTCTAGCAGATTTTCAGTATACACAGAATGAAAATCATGGAGCTACTGAAATAACTTTACTTTGCACCAAATATGCTGCTTACTGTAGGTGCACAAATTCACTTCAACGCCTTCTGGCTAGCTTTTGTGAAAAAAAGGGAAAAGGAGGAAAAATGGTTACCTTGCCCAGATTACTAAAAGAAAGTCAATGCTGGACCTAGAATTAAAAGCCTGTGACAGTCTTCTTGTCACTTCCTAATCATTAGTCACTGTTCTGTAGAATATTACAAAGGAATTTTCTTTATAAATCCACTCTTATATTTTAGTTCCTCTTTATAAAGGGACCAAAGATAGAGGATTCCCCGAAACAGGAAAATCAGACAGAAGCACTCTTAGATCTGTGTTTCACCCAAGTGAGAACAGGAAATTCACACATATTATCACTCCCACGTGCACTGCTGGGACAATGCTGATTGCCAGTATTCTCCTCTCTACTAAAAACTAAAAAAATATATATATACACAGCTTAGAAAATTAAGCAAGGCACTTTTGTACCATGTCAAGCTGCTAGCCTTTGCGACTGTTCACTGAAGCAAGTTTTAATGCTACATGAGATGAAGTAAGATGCTCACTACATCACCAAGGCCTCTCAGCAAAGCAGTGGCAGACCAGGAACTAAAATACAGGATTTCTTAATTCCTCATGTTATAATCAGTCCATTGGAACAAGTTATTTCTCTCCACTTGTGCTTGTTCAACACTGCCTCTTAAACCCTAAATCCAGCTGTTGTCAGTGAACTCAAACCAGGTTTTGTTAAGCATTTCCTTAAATGCTTTCCAAAACATGCTTGCTTTCACTAAACCTCATCTACCAGCTGCCAGACCATTGAAACTGGAACCACCTTCTTCAATCTCCATTTGATATGAAGGTTCTAAGTAGACATATCTGACCAAAAAAGAAATTCCAGGCTGGAACTTTTATGACTAAACAGTCTCACTTTTTTTCTTTCTATGTATAAGAAAAGAGATAATAATGCAGTATAGAAGAGATTGTACTGCATTTTCCAGAGGGCCTTATTCACCTTCGATTCCTGTGCTGTAGATACTGTACACTGGCAAGTATATGAATAGGAACTGGAATTTTTCATAAAAAAATTGAGCAAGTGAAATAAAAAAAAAAAGAGAAAATACAAGGCTTGTAGTCAGAAAAGGTAGAAGGTACTGCTGTTTCAAAGTTGTTTTGCATTTCAGATCACCAAGAATGAACACTCTCCCAGGCAAAGTCAGCTAAGGTCTCTGAGCCTCCACCAAGAGCCACCTGGTCTCTCTGCTCCTATGCAGCTGTATGCACCTTGGGCCACCGCTGCACATGAGTATCACAGACTGTATTCCATGCAAGTTGATGTCAAAGCTGATCTGAGAACACACAATCTGAGCGCCTTCCTAAGGTAATAAGATGGGGATCCTCAAAGCCTGCGTGGCCTCTGTTGAACTGAAACATGCCGCGGTCAATGGGAATCATTATGTTAGGAGACAGTTGTTATCTTTTTGCCCTTGACAGAGGTCAGTCTGGAAATGCTAGAGCTGAGCGTGTGTTTCCCAGAAGAAATGGCAGCACATGCATGACACAGATTTATGCTTGCAATTCTAATAATTCTGCCTTCTTGAATTCAACCTTAATTGTAGTGTGCCTCGCTGATGATTTAGAGCATTTGATTTACTGATCTTATTTTACTCTTCCTGCAATTTCACCTCTTTGATCAGATCTTGCCAGCAGGTTTTCATTACCAAATAGGTGGTTTTTTTAAATAGCACAATTGCAAGTCATCATCATAAATATCAATCTTCATAACTCATCTCAGCAGTCTATGTTCTTGTAATGTCATGTGTCAGGATTCTGCTGCGGAGATAAACCCCTATCTGTGTGGCTGCCAGCTTCTCATTCCTTTATTGATTCTTCCCTATTTGCTGTAATTGAGTTTTTATGCTTACCTTGTTCCTCAGTACATAAATGCCTATCAGACACGGGAAAAGAGAGACAGACCAGGGATTTCCACTTCTCATCACCTCTCAGCAGAAGAGGGTGCTGTGCAACACTGATTAAAATAGATACTTCAGCAACTGAGGCAGTTAAGCTGAGGATTGCCTATCCAGGTATCAAACCACGTACTACTCACATGTCAGCAGGTGACCGTAGGAAAAAGCTTTAATTCCTTATTTTCCACTGGATAGGGAAGGAGAAAGGAATAATCCGCAATTTTCCAGCACTGACTCACCTGTTCCAAGTCGCCAGAGTTAAAGAAACCTTCAAATGGAACATTTGTTTAATGTATGGGATGTAGAGAGGCTCCAATACACGTCACTGTTCTGAAATGCTTGCATGTTTAAAATCCAGATTCACCTGGACTCAACTCTATTTGTAGGTATGTGTTCGCAGGTATGTGTTTAAGGACTGTGGCCTTAGCTGACAGGGAGCCAATAAGCCTGCAGCCTCCCTACTACTTCTACTACATGACCCCAGTCTCAGGTGGAGTGGTAGTTAAAAAGATCACCCCACACAGACCATGGAAGCTATGCCAGCATAAAGGATCACAGACGATGTGTAATACTGCCGATGTCCTCAGTGGACACTCGTGAGCCACAATTTAACATTGAGTTAGTCACCCCTGAGATAAGAAGCAGGGGGGTGGATAAGGACTTTATTTCTAGTTTTGCCTCCAGTTTTATTAGCTGATCTCTCGGTTTTCCATTCTCTGAAAAGTCAGTACACACCTGCTGAGAGACCTTTACAAGAAATCAGTTAGCTATGACTAGATACAGAACCCCTGCTCTCCCAAGGAGGAAGCTGCATCTCCCTGACTTTTCAATGAATTGCCAGGAGTGGCATTCAAGACATCCCTGGCAGACAACGCTGGTGACCATCTTCTGCAGCAGGCTGCCAGCTTCTTTCAGCATGCAGGAGAGCCTCATGCACCACTTTTATTCCCTAATGAACCACGTCACCAGGCTGTTCAACTGGCGTGAAACAGACTGTTGCCTATCCCATCGCAAAGTGGAAGCAAACTGGTGAGTGGGTCTGCTTACTGCTGCTACCTACTGGGCTGCAACCAAACCGAGCAACATTGTGTCCTGGGCCATCAACTGCTAATGGCAGAGAGAAATTTTCATTCTGAAAAATCATTCCTGCAATGGCTCCTAGAAAAGCAAAAGTTCTCACTTTAAAAGCTCCCACAATTCAGCATAATGCTTGCTCTGACACTCAGGTAACACTATGCCTGTACGTATATACGGGCTTAAACTTGGCCTTTTTTGCGTACTCTAGATACTCCCATTTTCCAAGTTACCAACTTGAAATTTGGCAGCCATTTTCAGGTCTGCACTGTAAGAACACGGTATGCACATATGAGTTTGTTCTGAAGCAGAGCATTTTTGGCTTTTTTGTGCTTCTACCACTAGAGCGCAGGAGAATGGTTTTCCCAGCCTACTCTCACAGCTCTGGCAGGGAGAACCGCTGTGAATGACCAAGGAACTCACTGTATAACTGGGTTTCTGAGGCTGGACAATGTTTCAATCCATTTGTCAAATCCTTACAGTTGCCATTTCCAGACAGATGAAACCAGCCTAAGTATGAAGCAGAAGAGAACAGTCCGCATCCAGAATAACGCGTTGAAGTTCTAACAGCTAACAGCAATACAGTCACCACCCTGCATTTCACTGAGACAAGCTAGTTTGGTTTTGTTTCTTTTCGTTTAACATGCGAGTCTAGCCTAGATTCCACCCAAGGAGAAGAGTACTCACTATTAAGGGTTGAACTCTGCCAAAACATACGCAGAACTGGAATTACAAGGGAAAATACATTCATGTGCTTTGTGGTCTGTAATCATTATCCTTTAGATATTTTTGCATAATTAGGAGAACCATCTCCCTGAACCATGAAATTTGGTTCTAGGTTTTTAGTTTTTCCTAATGTTTAAGAATATGATAGGATGAAACTACAGCTGTGGTTCCACACACTGATCTACCAGCTGTCACATGCTGGAAGAGGAGAGGCTTTGTTCATCCTCCAGCTCTGCTCTCCCTTCACCTTTCCTTGCACTCATGGGAGCTTCAAAAACATTTCTATTTGCTAATCCAGAAAAGGTGTTATTTTTTTGTTTTGCTTCTTTAGTTATCTGACAGATTAGCAGACTACATCAGTTTATGGAAGAACTTGATGAGAGCCAGAGGCAGTGAAAGCAGCGGAGTATAGGAGGTAGCTGGGGAAATAAAGCTTCCCACTTTCAGTAGAAGTAACCTTTTGATCAGTTTTTTTCTGACACACAGAATAGCAAGGTAAAGTAGAGACATCACGAAGGGATTCCTTGCCAGGAAAGCTGCTGAGATGTTTTCATAAAGAAGCGCTGCAAGCCCTGAAGAACATTCTGTACTGGGCTCTGACTAGGCAGCATCAGGCAGTACCTTCATAGGAGTCTCAGGACCCTGTAATTTCAGCAGCATACATAACTCCCCGTAAAAAAGGGCAGAGCAACTGTGATTCACCTTTCAGGATGAGCCATCATCTGAGAGAGGACAAAGCAGCGCATCACCGACCGAAAGAAGACCTCAAACAGAAACAACTGATCCAGGCTGTATTTCCCACTCCACATACTGTATTAACTCTTGAAGTGTAGGGTCTATGTAAGATTGCCCTGCCTGCAAATCAGCATTACCCTGCAAAACCTTCTGGAAAAAGATGCTGTAAACCCAGCTCTTACAGAAAGTGTTGCCTGGGCCTTGAGGTTATGATTAGCTCTGCCTGGACTTCGCATCCAGCAGAGACAAGCGACTGGCCCAAGAGTGACACTGCTCTGCTCAGGTAGAATTTCCTGTGATTTTGCAGTCCAACAAGTATTTGGCTTGTTCTGCTATGTATTTCAGAGCAAATGCATTGTTAGGTGGGACAAAGGCAGGCAGATACGAAGTGGAGTTTCTCAGCTAGTCTAAAGTAGATTCAAATTCCTCTCTGCTTTGTTCTTTCACAAAAGTCGCTTTTTACACTGAAGTAATTTTCCCACCAGGTTGTATCAGTAGATTGTGCTGAAACCCAAGACACTGATTTTCTCACCTGTGATAACTAGCTAAGGTTCCACTTTACATATTGACTGACCTATTTAAGAAACAGGCAAGTCCTAGGGAGCATGCTGCATAAATCAAATGTGGCAGGCAGGGGAGCAGCGGCTCAATTCCTACTGATAGGGAAGAATGTGCATTTGCTTGTACACTTCAGTTGCAAGCTTCCTTAAGTGAACTGATGCAATCAAGGGAGAAATTATCTCCATTATGGCAATGTGCTCCAGACAAAAGTCCTGTTAAAAGTCCTGACTGTGAAGTCATGGTTTCTCAGGTTTCAAATGGACAGGTCAAATTCTCTGATCTGAGCTTAAGCTTATTTCACAAATTTGTTCTAAGATTCTTGTTCAAGTTAACTGAATGAAATTCATTATAGAAATTAAAGCTAGAAAATAAAGCTAGAAAAGAACAGGGAAGGAATAAAGATATGACATAGCTTCGAGACAGGAAGATACGGGCTAGGAATCTGTCCCTAAACTTCACAACTTGCCCATGTTTTAATAAAATATTAAGCAAGTCCTGCATCCTGTTATTAATGGACTTTAAAGAAGGCACTTATAGTTAATACAAAAAGTTAGGTCTTTCATCTCCAACTTCCTCAGTGGGAAACTCCTCCAGAACTGGCTTGATGCTTAGAAAGCTCTTTTCCGATATTTTAGCCTAAATTTTACTTGTGGCTAGTTTATGGCCATCTATTCTTGTCCCAGCGTATCTTCGCTCATACGTGCTTTAGATTACTTGCATTCCCTTTGCTGCCAGCCTGGTCCTCAGCAGATTCTGTGGGATTTAGCTCTGCTGTAGTTCAAACAACTTAGTGAGAGGGTTATCAGTCTGTTCTATTTTTGTAGTTTGTTCTATTGTGATGAGCTTCATTACAGTGATTTATAGGAGAATCCTAGTTAAAACCAAGCCCTGCTATGTTAGACACTGCATAAAACATACCTTGACAGGCAGCTGTTGTTTCAGAGGGCTGATGTTCTACAGAGTAAGAGAGCAAAGTGAGGATGAGGGTAGGAAGGTGATTTAATCATGCTCACATAGTCATTCAGTGGTGAAGGCAGGTGTAGGGCCCAGGTCTCCTGAGCACCAACCCAGTTCAACATACCAATGCTGTTTCTCTGTTACGACACTTTGATACTTCAACTAATTTTCCATTTGCAGTTTCACCTTGTCACCATCCGTGTAACAGATAACACCTAAAGCAGCTCCAATCTAAGCAGATCAGTTCACACAGTGCAGTCTAGGATGTGCATAGCTGCTTTCGCGAATAGACTTTGCTTTCCCTCCAGGGGCTTGCAGACAGCCAGCTCTGGCATGCTTGCACACTAGACAAATATAACTCTGTAATAGATTCTGTTTGGCTTGCCATGGGCAGTTAAAAGCAAGCAGTTTCAGATACAGGCCATTCCTCAGTCAGGAAGGTGCCTGTGTATCTAAGGTGTGAGGTCAAAGGCTGATGCAGAAAATTGGTAACCAGACTTCCTGTCTCCTCAGCTCTGGCCACAACTCATTACCTGAATTTAGTTCTATTTAAACTGAGATGCCTTGAGGGATTCCTGCCACTAACCCTATCCACCCTGATAAGTAAGACCACCATCCTACACACACACACACAAAACAATCAAAAGAACTTGGATTGTTCTTACAAATAACTTAAGGCCAATAGCTTCCCCAAGTCCTGTGTACTGTGTGCAACCGTGGGCGAGACCTAAGGCCTTAGGGTAAACAGAAAATTGGAGGTAAGTTTTCACTAAATATATCAGCAAAAAAGGCAAAGAAAGCAAAGCAATTTTGAGGGACAATCTGCAGTGGCATTGTATTGTGAAACAAGGAAACAGTAAAATGTCTTCTTTCCCACTCTGGTGAAATTGAATCTCTAACAGTGTTTCTGTGATGGGGTCCTTGTTATTAAAAGACATTGACAAGTTTTGTAGGGAGTTCAGAGAAGAGCAACACAAGTGATTAGGAGGCTGGAGGGATTGGCTTGTGAAGAAAGATTAAATTAACAAAATTAAATATGTATAGCTTGGCTCAGCAATGACTGGGGGCCCATGAGAGTCACCTACCAATAGCTGAATGGTTTGAATACAACGGTGGGGGGGAAATATAGTTGTTA
Source organism: Eurypyga helias (assembly GCF_000690775.1). Lineage (NCBI taxonomy): Eukaryota > Metazoa > Chordata > Aves > Eurypygiformes > Eurypygidae > Eurypyga > Eurypyga helias. Next base: position 19,534 of record NW_010250568.1, read on the forward strand.
TGAAGCACTATAATGAGAAAGAAGAGAAAGGGAATGGAGTAAAGGCAGTAGAGGCTAAAGCCCAAGAGAGCTTCCTGACTGTGAGTTGTTGCAGGTGCATGAACAGTGCAACTGGTAAGAGTCGAATGTTCAAAACCTGTGCAAATTAAGATCTTGAGCACAAATGCCTAAACAGCTCTGATATACAGAACTGGAGCACAAAAAGTGAAAGCACAGTTGCCCTGGAAAACAATCTACAGTCACTGTAGAAGTACACTTCACCTACTTCAAGGTCCTGGACAACTCTTGAGTCCGTAGCTGCAAACATGCAACAATGGGCTATCAAGAAAGAGGAAGCACTGGCCCCTGTGAACTTGGGCAGTGTAACATAACAAATGTGTTAGCATCAGCGGGAGGCTTGTTCACGCACTGACAGCATCTGTTATGTAAGAGAGACTCATGGTGACAGCGATGATAAGGTATCTGCATGAAAAGGCACTTGAATGAGTCCCACTATTCTTAGTTTCCATGTGCCTATCCTTGAATGTAGCTGAGGAGCAGAGTCAAAACCGAGGGAGGCAACTTCTATAGAATAGCCTTTAGCCTCACCCCCTCAGTTTTCTTCTACCCACGTAAGTTACAGCAAATTGAAACTGGTCCAACATTTGCTAATTGCCAGATATCCCACAGAGCTCTCACAAAAAGAGACTAAGCAGAGAACCTAGCAAGGGGGTATATGTGTATGTGTGTGAAGCATAGCTACATCTATTCTTGCAGGCAGTCTTCCCAACTCTGCTATAAAGCATAATGTTGCCCTAATTCAGGAAAGAACTTCACCTTTTATCTATAAAATAGGGAGAACTACATTCCCGATTCCTCACACTATTATGAACATATAAACTATTTGTAAAAAACCACAAAAGATCTCTGGGTGAAAACACAAACAGTTAATGTTTGCAAAATTCAGAGAAGACTCTATCAGCTCTGCCAGGAATTAGCATTATGTTTTGGACAAAGTCTAAAAATCCTCACCTTTCTACAAATTATTCCACTGCCATTACTGGTATTTCCCAAACCAAGAACAATCAACCTAGTTATTCCAAAATCCAGTTATTTGTTTATTCTTGGGTAGCAAAGGTATATATCCAGTCATACTGCACAAGAGACCCAGGGACCCTCCAAGAGGTACCATAGCCGAAGTGTCAGGGACAACTATTCTTTCCAAAATTTCATTAGACAGTCCTTTCCAGCAGACACTGATTTGCAAGAGTGCTGCTTTGGCCCTGAGGAGATCAGGTCAGGATACCTTTAGAGATTACGAAGTATTGAGTGCACACCTTAGAGAAAAAGCAACGCAGATAAAATCAGGATTATCTGTTTCTGCTAAAACATTGGGATTGTGCTTGAAAGAAATAAAATGCCTTCAAATTACCAAGCTTATCTCTGGCCTTGTGTTTTTCCTGTGCCTTGAAGATGTCTGTGCTCAAAGCTTTTCCCTTTCTTTGGAACATAGGGACATTTTCAGTGTGTCAGGCCGATAGTCCAAAGACAGAGGATTTATGCTATAGATAGTAACAGCATCAAAGAGGCCATTACATCTTCAGCACCAGTAATCCCCATTTTAAAAACTCCATTATCTGACTGGTTCTTCATTTGCTTGTCACGTAATCCTTGTTGTTGTGGGAACTCAGAAATGAATGCTGTGAGCTTAAGAGAGACAGTGACAGAATTGCCTGTCTCTGGATTCAGTCAGATGGTTATGGGCAAGACAGAAAGAAATCACAGGCTAATAAGGAGCTCAAAGACATTAACTGAACAACAGGAATAAAGTCTGTGAGGACGCTGCTACAATCTTGAAATACTTACCAGACCTTCCTGGGGATCAACTGTTTTCTGATTTTTATGATTCATTCAAGATCACATCCCTGACTCTAGTTTTTTACAAAACCTTTCAGTGTAGGTCATGAATAGTGAACAGATCTGTTCTCTGGGTCAGAGATTGCTGGATTTCTACAGAAATCAAGGTCTGCTCCTGGAACATTTCCAATGGAAAATGGGTTCCTTTATTAACCAGAACACCAATTTTTTAAAATTTATGTCCTCATCTATGAAATTAGATGTCTTGGTAGAACAAAAAGATGCAGCACCTCTCTGCTCTTGGGCCATCAGTTGTAGTATAGTTCAAACTGGTACAAGACTCAACCTATTGACCTCCACTGGGAAGTCTGGTTCCTTTTGGAAGATGTGAGCTGTAACTCAGGCATCTGCCTTCTCTGGTCAGTAAACTGAAGGTAGAAGTGGGACTCATTTCTCATTAAAAAGTAAAAGGGAGACCAATAGGCTTGTAAGTCAATCATGCTTATCTGTGGAAATATGCCTTGCTTTCAAAGACTCTTCTTAGTAGCTAAAAATAAGTCAAAAAGAAGAGGCTGAGAATCAGACTGACCATTCCTAGGAAGACCCCATCAGAAAGAAGAAAGACCGTGCTCCTGAGTGCATCTATATCCCAAATCTGACCTCTACAGATCACAGCCCTTGGCAGCCTAGCGAAAAACAGGTTTCTGCAGGATTAGGGAGAGATTATCGCAAAGCTCTGTTACTAAGAATGTGCTATAATTGGGAATACAATGAAGAACAGTTATGGCACTAAATGTTGTCAGACTGTCTTAACTCTCAGGAATCTGATGCAAAGTATGTTTTAAAACAGCTTTTCTAGATGCAATGCCTCAGGCAGGCCCAAGGCACAGGGCCTGTGACTAAACAGCACCTCACAACAATAACACCAGGTGAGAAAACACAGCTTCTCCCTTAATGAGCAACTTCTGTAGTATTTCTCCTGTATAGGACTAAAAGGACTCATCACTCAGCTGTAGCATCTGACCAAAACATGGAATTTCTCTCTTGGGGAATAGCCAAATATTTTAGTCTTGAATGGGAGCAAAGTATCCTGTGGCGCAGAAGCCAAGACACAATGTCTGAAAGGACAGCGCAGCAGCAGCCCATAGAAGAGCCTGTCAAATACGAAGATGCTCAAATAATTATTAGTTTGGAATTAAGGAAGAAAACATAGCCCTGCCTCAAGCTGCTGTATGTATAGAGGGTAGAGACATTGTTTTCTTTAGAAAAGCCTCACAGTCATCAGTAAATCATACATGGTAGGGATGGATGCAAATTCTCTACTGCTACTTAATGAGTGGCAGCTGGCATACATCGCAGAATAAGACGATAGGATAGCTGAATTTTCATGACTAGAGTTGAGGGTGGGGGAAGGATCATCCTTCATTGACTTCACTGTCACCATAACAGTGATGTGACGTCTCTTTTTGTCTGTAGTGTTTTGGACATCAAGCAGCCTCAACAAGAGTAATCTATTACAATGTGCTTTTCATTTATTCTATCGTACGAATTTGCAGGAAACAGCAGTTAAAGAAATGAGAAGATAAACAGGGATTTCAAATTGGCTTGTGACACTTTGGAAAACAACAAAAATTGCTTTACCATAAATTGCTTGCAACAGTCAGGCTACCACTGGCTTTAGCAGATTCATTTCATTCAAATGAAGAGAGCAGCAACTTTGCTTTCACAATGCCAGAGAATTATAAAATCTGTGAGAATTATAAAATCTCAGTACAACAGAATGAAGAGCATATTGCTAATGCTACAGACCTCACAGCAAATTGTACTCATGCCTCACTTTCCCAGTAGTCTTCCTCCTAGGAAACAATATACTTTTTCTTGCCCTTCTTCAAGAAGAGGATTAATATCCTAAACTTGCAAATAGGGTCATTTGCAATTTCATGACTTCCCTAAGGTTACACTGTTTTCCAGCCTAAACACTAGAGAGTTACTAAGCAAAGCAAATTTCAAATATAACTATCACACTGGGGAAGATCTCCAGAAACAAGACTGCCTTAAAGCCAGAGCAGATCTAACTCTGTGAAGATTACTTATCACACACACACTCTTAAGCCATTTGCTTCCCTCGCTCCTAAGTTTACCCCAATAAAATGAAGGTCAGGACTTGTGCACTGAACTTCCAGCATCTACAACTATTCGATGGACAATGTAACCTAGATAAACTTCATGCTGTTCATGCTCCCTCACACACTGCCCCTAAGACACTGAGCTTTAAAATTAGTCAAAAGCCTTAGCAGGTTTGTGTGGAGCAGGGCTTACACAGCCTGTGTATTTGGGTTCTTCCAGTACTTAAATTTTCACTGTGGTTAGAAATAAATGACACTTTTTCCTGCAGTTACAAAAAGGCATTGTGTGCATCTATACTGTTCACCAGCGTTCATCTTCCTTCCTGCTGTCAGTGACAGCAGTATACAGCAGAGGGACCCAAAGTCTTCTGCAGCTGTACTTCAGCATTGTGTCACACACAGCAGGGACATGGTGAGAACAGCCTCTCACAGCAGTGCAGGAATGGGGACAGAGACTGACAAGGGAAGTCTTTTGAGCTCAGTCACCCAACACACCAATTAAACAGGAGCAAGACACACATACATTTCTAAAGGCTTTTTTTCCTTCCATTGTTACAGGTTTTTGAAAGGTGGATGGATGGATCAGACCAGTAAGTGGGACAGTGGTAATGCTTCTAAAATAGCATCCCCTACCACTAATAGACCTTTATTCTGTACCTGAAGGGTAAAATGTCGGTTTTCTTTGCCTTTCTTCTTCTGGTTGTTGTTACTACATATAGCTCTGAAAATAGATCTTTTACAGTAAACTGCTCTGGGGGAAAAGGGTATAATTGATGATAATGTCTTGGACAGAGACACCCTGTTGATAAAAAAGGTGGGTTAAAAAGTTGTTGATAAAAAGACTGGGATAAAAAGCCATTTTCTACACCATGTATTTTCACTTTTTTTCTCCCCATTGAAGTGAAGCTTTTGGAGTTTTTTTGAGGGCTATATTACCCTTGAAGTATGTCCAACAATACTGTCCAGCTTTGACAATATTTTGTACACCCCACTGGTCTGAGTATGATATTCATTTCCTTTTGTGCTCCTTTACTAGCAAGTATTTATTTCTCTAACTTGGTCTTTTAGCTCAAGATGAACTTAAGAGTGGTAGTCCAGTGTTTTATCTCAAGTCAAAACCAAGATGGGGCTATGAAAGCAGTATCTCAAAAGAGTCCACAGTGTGATGTTCGTTAAACAGCAAACATACAAATGACACAAAACCTTCCCTTGCAGTTCAGGCACCTACTGACCTGGGATACAGTAAAGCAAGTCCCCTAACCGGTGCTAAGAATGAGCAATCTCAGGCTGCTGAACAACACATCTCACCCTAACTGCACTCGTAGACCGCGAGCAAGACATAATTCAAGAAGCAATACAAATTGCAGAAATTGGAACATTCAGAAAATGGAATGATCCCTCTGTGGTACTAAACTGAAGTCTCAGTCATACGTCCTCCAATCATATAGGCAGACTGGCAACCAAGACACAACCTCAAGACTGAGATCTCATTTCCAAAGCCTATACAGATATGCAGATATGCAGGTATACGTGTACATTTATATATACACGTATGTATGTATATAGGTGATGAACAAAGAAATACACATCAGTGGCAGGGTTTCTTATCCAATATATGCCCAATCTAAATAGTGCACTTTAAAAAAAAAATAATTTAGATATTCATACCTCACATCCACTGCTATTCGGATAGACATGAGCAACAAAGCTGTAAACAGCCTCCACGTACCCACTCCTTAAATCTAGAATTTGCTTATTTTTTGATTCTGTGATAAGGATTTAGTCTGTCTACAGACTTTACAGCTATCATAAAAAACTATTACTTGCAGCTACAGAAAGGAACCTTCTAAAATGAAACCAGGAGTTTCACAACACAGCAGAACTCTATCTGCTCCTTCCCCAACCCATGTAGACATAACCTGTGGTGTAAGACAAGTGATGCTGAATAACATGGACTAGAAATATGCTGGGAGTCAGTACAAAATAGATAGTTTGTTCCTTGACTGTCAGTGACATCTCAAAATATTCAACTGTTCTACCACATTGTTCCAAAAGAAAGCAGGTTAATGTTGTTAAGGAATATCTTTCACCTGATCATCTTATTCTCTGTTCTTCCATCACACTTCTCTACCATCTACTGCACTGGTACAGGATGCCCTTACAGCCTTGCTCAGGTTCAGATGGATTTTTGCACAATACCAAAGCTACAGTTTCAGTATCTTTTCAGAAAGGTTTTCTACTTTAGCATTACACCACCTGAATGTTTTAAACTAAGCCCTACTTCGAGTGTTTTAAATCTGGGCTTTCAAAACCAAGAGATCTATTTTAAAATAATAACTGCCTAACAATTCACTTGATGTTTTTCTACATCTACAAATGTTATCTTCTACCACCACCTCCCAAAATAAATTACAACGTGAATCTGTGATTTTTGCTTTGTATTTTAATTTGGAAACACGTGCATTTGAGAATTACCAAATATTTTGAGATTCAAAAAGAAAAAAAATCCTGAGATCTAAGTATATTGTTGAAGAAACTGTATTTAAACTGCCACAGCTGACAAGCTCAGTCAGAGAGACAAACTTAAAATATATCAGTTTTCTACCAGTGAGCTGTTCACTTACATGGGAAAAGTGATCCAACCATCCTCTCCAGATGGCAATTTGAATTCCTTATTCCACCACAGAAGGCAAAACAATGAATTTTAAAAGATCTGATTTAATATAAGAAATTCTAGAGTCTTCTCCCTATTGTTTTGTGACTTCATAATACTATAAAATGCACAAGTTCATAGATGCTTCTCTGTAACTTTTAATTGTGCATACCCTGAGCTGTTTTTATGTGACCCTAGTGTGGCTTTTCAGAATACAATGGGAGTATGTTTGACATCTCTGTAATGGTTTTCTGCTGGGAATGGATTTGCCTATTCACAAGGAAATCCTATTCAATAACCTTCTTGTGTCAACACAGTCAGAATTAATCATGTCCTCTGTTATACAGTGGAGAAGTTTGCATATCCCACAGGAATATGCTGCAGCCTTGGTAGATATCCTTTCCCCGAGTTACTGATTGTTTTGACAAGTAGGGTCAAAGTGTGTACCACAACTACCCTGGGTTTCTGAACAGCTACAGTGTTTGGTGAGTTGAGGTGTAGTAGCAGTGTCTGACTGACGGGAACCATTTGCTATATTATCTGGAAACACATCCCAGTTTGAAAGAAACAATATATAGTTGGTAGAAATTCCTGACTTTTCCTACAATCACAATAAGCAATTGGAGCTGGATTCCTCTGTAATTAATAGGGATCTAATAGAATAGTTCAGCATTACTTAGGAAGCAGCTTTAATCTATCAAGTCACACTGCCCTCCATCCCCTTGCAGTAGGAATGCATCACAACTCTGAATTCGTTTTAGCATGACCTCTCTCTTTATAACTATAAAGCAGAGTAATATCATTCCCATTTTCTAACTAGATGTCAGAGGTGTGGCACAAACTGAACACTATACATAAACTTTTCAGTGCAAAGAATGCTTGGCGACAAACCAGAAGACGATCCCCAGTGTTGTACAGCTGTGTGATCCAATTAATTAATTGGGTTTTTTTTCACACATCTGGCCATAAAAATCCAGACAGGAAAGGCAAAGACTAGCACTCTGCTTTGCCTAGCAACCAGCATCAACAAGCAGATTTTATCATCTTCTCTCTTGCCCTCCTATCAATAATGCCAGAGAAATTATTACCCTGTAACTTCCCTCCACATCATAAGAACAGTTCTGTACTTCAGCAGAAATAGTGCCTCACGCTACCTGTTTTCAAGATATGATTGCACATCTGGGGCATATACGTTAACTCAACAAAAACTCTGAGACCAAACAGACCTGTATTCTATTGACCTACTCACCTTGGTACTACTACAGTCAGTTAAAATTGACAGATAATTCACAACTCTGCCAGCCTCCTGAACACAAAACTAAGTGAAAATAATAGTAAACTCAATGAACACATGTTTTTAGAGCCAGGATATGGATTACTGAGATTTCAACAGTATTTCAGAGCACAGAAAAACTGCTGCAAATTGACTGCGTGGAAGCAAAATACTCCCTTGTTCACAATTTAACAAAAACTAGCACTTAAACTGCATCTACTTATACAAGTGATGCACCAACACAGCAAATGTAGGTGTTACTGCTTTCCTGGGAATGCACAGGTTTTCCATTTGGCAAACTTAAAACACATGGCTTCTTGCAGAGCAAGGATTAGATTTCTGTATTCTTAAAACACAAACGGAACAAATAGGAAATCAGATTTCCAAGCAAATCTGTCTTGGTAGAGTTATTGTCAGAGTTGATCCAGGAAGAAGGGAGCAGAAATAACAGCCCCATATCCAATGTTCAACAGTGATAAAAAAGAGAAATGCACATACACACACAGACACAAATATACAAAAGGAACACATTCAAACTAACTTCCTGAGGATCCACACACATGCAAAGTCTTTGCTGATTCTTTTTGCAAATGAAACAAATATTGGCAAAGTGATAAATAACAATTTATCTGTCAGCACAACACAGAGCACTTTGGCCAATGGAGATGATTTAACAAAGTGTTTTAATACAGCAATATGCAAGGTCACACACGCAGAAACAAAATATGGAAGTACCTACAGATTAGGGGATTGTAACCTGACAAAGCACTGGCCCTGAAAAGGACTGCCTGCACAAACTCTGGGGGCTTTTGTGACCACGGGCTATAAGCTGCTGTGTAGGGAGGAAATAGTAAGAAGTTGTGGGGAAAAATTTGTTAAAAGCAAGAGAAGATTTCAGTATGTTTAATCTATCTTAAAAAGGGATCAAGAGGCGATGGGCTTATTTATAAAAAGGCATTAAACTAACAACCTAAAAACTTCATAAGCAGGCACAGAAACACATAAACATAACAAATGTCTCCAAGTATGTGGAAGATAGAGTACATTTCAAAAGCAAGCTGACTAATTATCAGAACAAACCACCAAAGGAGATGGTGAATTTTCAATCATTTAATAACATTGTATCAGGACTGGATGCTCTCCTGGAAGGTTTGCCTTGTCCAGACGTGACTTTTCACCCTTCAGCAAGGAACAGAGGGATGAAATTGTTCAGCCTGGAGAAGAGAAGGCTCCAGGGAGACCTTATTGCAGCCTTCCAGTACCTGAAGGGGCTACAAGGAAGCTGGGAGTGGACTTTTTGCAAGGGCCTGTAGTGACAGGACAAGGGGTAACGGGTTTAAAATGAAAGCAGGGAGGTTTAGATTAGATATCAGGAAGAAATTCTTCCCGGAGAGGGTGGTGAGGCACTGGGACAGGTTGCCCAGAGAAGCTGTGGATGCTCCATCCCTGGAAGTGTTCAAGGCCAGGCTGGATGAGGCTTTGAGCAACCTGGTCTAGTGGAAGGTGTCCCTGCCCATGGCAGGGGGGTTGGAACTGGATGGGCTTTAAGGTTCCTTCCAACCCATTCTATGATTCTATGAAATGGTCCCTCTGCTTTTCCCTTTGGTGAATCTAGCACAGCTGTAGAATGCTTATGATCTTTATGGAAGAAAGGCTACAGATCAACATCCATTCTTTTCTGATCTAAGACATGTACATATGGGCAGAAGTCTATCACCATGTATAAAATAGCCACTGCAAGAAGGCATCCATATGACCTGGTAACGTATGTGCAGGCAGCAGATACATGTACAGTTTAATGTGCAGTTGTGCAGTTTAATACCCAATCAAGTTCCAACTGTGGGAAAATGCTGAAAAAATAATTTCATAGTTAAATATTTTCACAATGGCTTTTGGTACTACTTTTGTTATGTTCTTCAAAAAATAACAGTGTAACAGTATTAGCCAGAACCACATAGGTGTTGTGTATCGATTTGGCTTCAGGTACCTAGCTTCAACAGTCTACTTCAGGCTACAGTCACTTGTGTCTGCCTCACATATCAGCTGCTGAGAGTCTGAACTCTTCCCAGATAAAATACGTGTCCTTCATCCTTTTGCTCTCTTTGAATAACCAACTTGTTAAGACTGCTCAGCTCTTGCAGTTGAAAGCAAGTCTTGTACTCGCTATACTTCTGCGCTTGTTTTCCTGCTTGGAAAAAATCAAACTAGCTCTCACCCCTGTTTCTAGCATTGTTAACAATCAACGACTTGCATGGTTCCAGAGGTATTACTGCCCAGTGTGCCATACATTCAGCTAACAATACGTCAATTCAAATTACAACTGCTCTAAGGAAAGAGCCTAAAAACTTGCTATACTTCTGCGCTTGTTTTCCTGCTTGGAAAAAATCAAACTAGCTCTCACTAGGACCCCTGTTTCTAGCATTGTTAACAATCAACGACTTGCATGGTTCCAGAGGTATTACTGCCCAGTGTGCCATACATTCAGCTAACAATACGTCAATTCAAATTACAACTGCTCTAAGGAAAGAGCCTAAAAATAGAGGTCTTCCAGGTGGCTCAGCAGACGGATCCATTTGCCATACATGGTAGAACAAGTTAGCCTTTTCAGACTATGTTTTTAGAGTAAAAATATCCCATTAAATTATGGCAGGAGTCAGCACTGGTCTTAGACCAGCTGAGGACTAAGCATGTACCTAACTGCATCTTAGGTGACTGGCTGAGAGCAAACACTGAAGCTTCACATTTATATGTATATGCTCACAACTGGACATAGGTAATGGGCAGACAAGCAAACAGGTTACTAGACAAAATGCAGGAATCCCGAGGAGTGTAGCTGGCAACTCTTTAAGACATCCCTTATCCCCTGATCACAATTTCAGATCCAGTCAGGACATGGCATTGGTTCCAGGTTTCTGTGTTTGAATGACTGTGCAGTGGCTGTGCTCCTGTGGAATTTCATGCCAAGGAGGAATGAACACCTACCCCTCTCACCTGCCTTTCTGCAGATGCTTCTAATGGAGTCCACAGCTGACAGACTACACAGAGACAAGTTCAGAACGAGACTACAGTCCCAGACAACTGGAGTCTTTTGTTCATACCAATGTATTAATTCCCTCTCACTTCCTGCTGTCTCCTCCAGAGCTGGGTTGAGCATATATGTAGTTCAAGTGATTCATGTTGCTATACCTTGGCCTTATGTCTAGCCTACAAGCTTATGCCTAGCCTACAAGCCACTGAGCGAAGAGGAAGAGGTACTGCTGGGTATACAAGGTGATTTTTTAAAAAAACATTTCTCTTCCTAATTGAGTTCATTAAATTGAAATGGTACAGCATCATTTAGTGTCTTTAAAACAAGATCGAGTCACTGTTTCTGAGAGAAATGCTCTAGTTCATCTACAAGCTGCAGTAAGAAACACTGGGTTAAATTCTACAGCTTATGGTGCACAGACAACCTACATGTTCCCAAGGAAGTCTCTGATTCTCAAGAAACTGTGTCCTGAACTGTACTGTAGTGTTCCTCAGAGCAGCGCATAGGTGTGTTACAGAGATTGCTCTACTGCTTTCCTCACTGTATCTGACTGTCATCCAGCTGTGTACAATGTGTTTGCATGAGGTTTGTTCTTATCCCTCCTTTTTTTCTTGAGGTCTGAATTCTGTGGTATATGGACAGACCAAGAACAGCTTCTTAGTATAACGAGAAGATTCCAGCTAAATGGTTCATTTGATAGCATCCACAAAATATTTCAATACAATTGTAAAAATAAATTGTGTCCTTTCACTGTGCAAAAGGAAGAAGAAAAATGAATATTGAACAACCACAGATCCAACTAGACATAGCTCCTGACTGTCTCTGAGCCAAATTTGTAATTACTTTTTCTACTTTATCAAGTTTCAAGCAATGCACTTCAATGGAGAAAGTTAGCAATAGCAGTTCTGAAGTTAACATGAGTGTAATGGAATTTGTAAACTTTCATATAAGGAAAGCCATCAGCTGGAACCTGTACTCCCTGACTTGTACTCTTTAATCAGCTATGGCTTGCCAGTGTCCTCTTCACGCTGTTTTGGAGAGCATTCTGAAGCGCCTAGATAGACAAATATTTTGCCTTCTGTTTATTTGACTTTAACTCCTTTTCGGACACTTCTTTCTTGACTGTTCTTCTATACTCTTGCAATATCGTGATCCCTCTGGCATATGAACCAGATTCAGCTTTAAAAGCTATAAGGTATGCTGAGGCCCTCAGTTCACCTTTCTTGTAAAAAAAAGTTTTATTTCTAGCCCTTCTACTTGCAAGCCAGGGCTTGGAAAATATTATGCACATACTCTGAGTGTCTAAGCCTACGGTCATGCTAGAAGAGGCGATGAACTGATGCTACAATTGTCCATCAATGTCTACAAAATGCAAGCAAGACGTCCTCAATGGAGTAAGGGGGTAGCTGCTTGCCGGTGCCAATTCCATATGAATTTAAGGCAAGGCTGAGCCTTTTCATCTCATTGTTACTTCACAACTACAGTATCCCGTAGTGCCCATGGAATAAGCAAACACATTATTCTGCGCAGGCATTACAAATTGCAGAGTTCATTGCAATAGTACACCCTTAACTCTCACCTATGAATTCTTGATTATAGTTTTTTCAGATAGATTGTTAGGCAGAAAATATTATTCATTTACATATTTATGAGCAGATGATAGAAATTTTAAAAACTGTCATGGAAAGATTGTTTAAGATGTGCTTTAATGGGAGAAAATTCCTGACAGTTTAAGTCCATGAGCTTGCATATGAGGCTGATCAGTTAGCATTATGAATGTAAGTTAGCATTATGAATGAATACAAGCCGTTGCTCTTGTATTCCTTATTACAGCAAGACACAGTTACAGTTATATTTCATATTACAGGCAAAGATACCCTGTGATCTGAATCAGGATAAAGTCACCTGTTATTTGCACTTCTTACCCAATTTCTTCTTTGGCCCATAGGTACAAGGCTGTGGGGGATGATTACCTAAAACATAGCTGGTGGGTGATGTGCAACCATCGGATCAGCTAGTGCCTACAGCATGATAAGCAGTCAAAACCAGTTAGAACTGCAAAAAAAAAAATCTCTTCTGATCCATAGAGAACTGCCATCTGTTTGTATACTTCTTCCCCATCCTACTGTCCATGCTGAACACTGCAAGCAGTGTCTCCCCATGCCTGGCACCACTAGCTGAATCAGGAGCTAGCCCTCTGATTCTGAAGGTTATTCTCACACATTTACAACCATTTTAAGGCAACACAAAAATCTGAATTTAAAGCGTATGACAGTGTGACTCTAGTGGTTGTCTCCTGGCACATTTCACATAGCTAAGGATTTACCCAGTTTTGTCTGTTTGCATTCTAGCAACAGGGAATAATTTGGAAATTCTTCGTGGAAATAACAAGCCTGTGAAAAAGTTGTATGAGATGAGCTCAATTCAGGGCTAAGTATCTGAAAATCGAGTGGCACTTCATGGTATGTATCAAATACTGGTGGGTGGTGTCTGGGCTTAAGTGGTTTGGCAAATTTAGAAAAGGTCACTTAGCAATTAAGTAACTGACAGAGGTTGTTTCAGGACATGTGTTCTTGCTTCTTGAAGGCTTATTATTAAAGCAGGTAAGAGACAGAGGATGAATGTATGGGCACTGGTGGAATGAATAATGTGTGCAAAATTCACAAAATTCTAGTTCTCCACATGCTTTATATGATATGCTAAGAGTTTCTTTTAGTTTGGGTTGCCTGGATGTTTTTAAAGAATGAATAAAGGAATTTTATTCATCTGTTTTAAAAGGATGAATAAAATAAGTTTGGGTTTTTTTTCGAAACTGTAATATTGATAAAGATTGGTGTCTGGATTTTGTGTCTGAAACGACTTCCTGTGTATGATGCATGGTTAATACAGCATATAACCCTGTATGGCTTTTATTATTCAAAGAAAAAAAACCATGATTTTGAACTAAGAAAAGGATCATGTAGTAGAACAACAGACATAGAGGTGCAGACTAAAGATTTGTTTAGCTACAGTCCAGTCTCCAACAGCAGCCAGTAGGTATGTTCAGGATGCAGTTCAGAGGGTCTCCTGACTCATGCCTCCTCTGGGAAAGAGGGAGACCACATGCACACACCCACTGTACCAGACTGCATTCTTTCAGCTCTGTTTTTACCCTCACATTTTTATTTATATTCACCGCACTCAAAGTTGCACATGCAAGACTTCCTTGTCAGCCTCTTGATCTTAGCCAAGCTTGCCCTCCATAACCCCAGGAAGCGACCGAAACCTTTCTCAGCATCTACCACAGCAGTGGGCACTGTTGGGAGTGTTTTGCTCAGTGTCCCCATCTGTGTTCTTGTCCAAACATTTTTAGTGATGAAATAACCCTCGCCACTTTCTCTTTTGTTCATTTGTTGTCCCCTGAACTCATCTGGTTTTGTACTTATTCCTGGTCTCTGTTTCCTGTACCTCTCTCCTTCTTGGAGGGAAGAAGCGGGACAGAAGGTACTTATATGACTATTCGTAAGAGAGGAAATCAGGAGAAGAGTTAATAGTAGTGAGTCTCTGGGGAAAAGTGTAAGAACAGGAAAATCTGACGAAAACATTTCCCAGCCCATCACAGATTTTTTTTCTCTTGCATTTGTCTCATTCCTTTTCAGACCCATGTAAACTTTTGGCATCCACAACAGGCTATGGCAAAGAGGCCCATAGACGAATTGTGTGCTGCTGTACAGTCAGGTATGTGCTCTGTATTCTTCTTAAAAACATTTAAACAAATGAAATAATATGTATTTTTTGTTTTACAAGAAACTCTCAGATTAACGGTGGCCTAGTCTTATTTGCTTTTCAAAACCATAAGATACAAGTCTTACAAAACTTATACCTGCAGAAGAAAAGCTACAGATTTCATTCCCTTGCTATGCTGATTTGAATGTAAATGAAAAGCCCACACAGATTTAAAGAATCATTTCTTCTAAATATGGAGAGTGCTTAGCTTTATTTGTAAGCACTTGCAAGTCTGCACTGACACCAAAAAGCAAAGTTAAGTATTCTCTGCTGTGCACTGTCCAGTAACACCTTTGAAATGGCCAAATACTTTCAAATTGCTTCTATGTTCTATTGCTTCTTCTTTCAGGCTGTTACTACGACAAACAGGCAAAGCTCACCAGCATGCCAGCAAGATTCATTTTGTTTTGAATTTAATGCAGTAGCCTTTATGATTCTTTACTTCTACCAGGTTTGCCTGACTACCCAGGGAGCATGAAGAAATCCATGCTGAAGAATATGTGGAAATCATACCAAAATAATTTTTTTTTTTTCCAAAAAATGCCAGAGTGGTAGAAAGTTTAGGCCATTTGTAGATTCTCTACAGCAGTGGCTTTCAGTCAGAGGCACACTACACAGAATATGGAATGGACTCTGAGGTACTGGAAATGTGCCATTCCATTCCAGTCCTTTACCCTTCAAGTTAAAGTATTCTCTGTCAGCCTCTTAAAACACAAACACAAACAAATTATTTGACCTTAGCACTGTTGTAACTAAGATTTTTACATTTACCTTTACAATGAATGCAGTGGAGCCTTGAAATTGTTTGACTTTGGAATGGGTCTGTTTCTAAAAAACATTGCTTTGGAGCATGTGAGAAGAAAAAGCAGCTTGAGGAAGATCTCCAACCTTCCACTGTGACCCTAAGCCTCACTTCTATTCAGGTAGCAGAAATGCCTCTTAAAAATTACATTTCTCTTGATTAATGTGAAAGCTTATGTCAAATGACATCCCAGTTTTCCACTGACAACAGGCTGTTGTTAAATGTTAGCAAATACCCTATCTGTGGAATGCTAAGATAGGAAAACAAAATATCTTCTATCACAAATGGCATTCCATCTATCACACTTGATTTTTTTGCTGAGAATAACAACTAAGATTGTGTTTATTTGCATCCCTGTCTATTCAGGTCTTGTGTAACAACAACAAATAGGACTGAGGGAGGCTCTTATTCTTACCTTCTGTCAAATAATATCAAGAAGGAATCAGATGAAGCTGGCAAAACTGTTCTGCTGTGAATTTGCTGGACGATCAGAATCATATGCAGGTTCTGCAAAGAATGACAATAGATATCACTCAGTTTTCATGCAGCAACAAAATTAGACTGAACTAAGCAGCTGTATTAAAATTACCAAAATATAACTTACAGTACAGAGAAGACATTCCCTATTTATGAAATGGTGATGCTATGCTTGGCTCAATAAAAAGATGGGAAAACAAAACCAGTTCCTGTCCAAGAGGTACTGAGGCAGGCTCAGAAGTGAAAAGGGTTTATTAGAAAACTCTCTCTTGAAGAAATGTCCAAAAACATGCTTACTTGTTTGGCAAGTGGCCCCAATGAAATCAGGGGCAATGGAGGACTGTTGTGTTTGGCCAGCTGTATCATACAGAAGCAGGAGAGACTAGTATTTGCACTTAACACAATTTAACAGATTATTTTCTTACGATATACAGAAATATAGCACTCAAGAATAGTGAGTTATCATATGCCTGATTCTGACTAGTAAAAAATAATCTCATAGAATATTCCCGTACGTTGAATGTTTTTGAGTCAGTCAAATGCTGAGAGACTGTAATGCTGTTTCAGTCTACTGTTAACAGTGAGATTGCATCAATGTGGGCTAAAGGGAACCTGGTCCAAAGTGCTGACAGGAAAAAAAATTATGAATCCCACAAATTTTAATTAACAAGAAAACAACAGTGTATATTACAGTATAGCATTATTTCTACACTGCATCACATGCAATCCAATACCAAAGCACAAGCCTTTGAGGGCTGGCAAAGGAACGGGCCTTTAATTTTTGTTTTAGGTCACCAGAGCAAACAAAGATTTCCTGTGGAACACTGCACGCATCTGATCCATATTCTTCTTTCACACATACTGTCATCTTTGGTGAGATGGAAATGTCTCCAGTATCTCATATTACATGATCTGGGGAAACTACAAATACTTGATATCCCACTCCCTAGCTCTAATGCTCCTAGCATAGAACATAACTAACTCTCACGGAAGTTACTGGTGTCCTCCTGCAGGAGATTTAAGACCTCCACTTTACGTGTGGCAAATATGAGTAACTACGTTAACCTTAAGCTGAAAGAGAACATTTTGTTATATTAGCACATCCCTGCTCCTATAATACAATTCATATTAATACAAAACACAGGGGAGATTAAGCTAAATTAAATTAAATTTATTTGCATTCTGCTGCTTGCTTCCTGAACAGTGTGGGATTTAGGGGACTAGAGGCTCCTTCTCCTCTGGCACACATTCCAGGTTATACATCAGAGGGACAGCTGAACGTGGCAAGGTGAGTTTGAGTGTACCACATAGTACACTTTTTTATTGGAAGGCATAGCAACGATTCAGTTGCATCCCAAAATCTCATGTCATTAACAGCTATAAAATATTTTTCTCTGCTTTAATGGGCTGTATATTTAGAACAGGACAATTTGAGTCTTGGACCCATCTATCACTAAACTCTAAGTGGTTCTAAAGTGTGTTGCTCTTAATTAAATATTCTATTCTATATTTTTTTCTTTACAAAATCTCTTAATGCTTTGGTATATGTTTAGGCAGAAACAAACTCTGACAGAGTTGTGTACAAGTCAGAAGCCCCTTCCGCTATTGCTGCATTTATCGCAGTATATACACGCTTACATTAGGAAACATCCTGAGTCAATCAGTGCAAGAATTAAAAAAGAAGAGATAATCACAGGTCCTGTCCGTATCCAAGACTGTCAGGAATTCAGTTTACAATAATTACTCAGGAATTCAGTTTACAATAATTACTCTAAGTTCAGACTCTTCTATTCCTGCTAGGGTCACTATTTAACCAGTGGTTAAATGAAAATCACAGTTGAATGGGATGGGAAATCTTGGCAATGACAAGGACTATTTCTCCTTCCACAATCCTCATCAAATAAGGGGCATACAACAAATTGCTTATCTCCAATCTGCAATTCTCCCCTCCACCCATCTGTAAATTTGAATTAATTAATAAACGCTCTTATGTTCTCAAGGTCATGGAAAATGAAAGGCACTTAGCAAAATGGATGCACTGGCAGTGAAGGGTGTTTGTGGGTGGGGTTTTTTTTATGTAAATGGAAAATCTGTGAGGCAGAAGCTACTTCATCTGTGCCATGAGTGCTCAAGTTACAGAACTTAAAAGGAAAGAAATGGAATGCAATTATACTTTGAATAAACGTGACCCTCCCTAGAAAAAGTCTAAGTCTTTATGAAACATACAATGAGGCTGAAGACATTAAGTCAGGGTCTTCATGAAAATTCAGTCACACTGTCTTTTGTTTTTCCCTGCTGACTGTGGGCAAACTCTTCTTTCTATTGACACTGGCTGTTCACAAAATAACTGGCACAGAGCTCTTCCACTTGTTGCACAGCAGTAACAGAGACCTTGTGTAGATAGACTGTTTTGACATCTATATCCACCTACCTATTCAAAGCTTCTGACTCAATTTGAAACACACCAGCAAATCCCATGGCAGTGACAAGATGCAAACCACAGAACTACATGGCTACATTTTTTGTCATGTAACTGTGCACATCAACATACACTGCTATATGAACTTCCACAGCTCCCTTGTAAACCTCAAGTATCCTCACCAATAATATAATTTAGGGGCTACGATGAAGATGTCATTTAGGTACACAACACTTGACAAGTTGGGAATGTCACCATTAGGTAAACCGAAACAATACATCAACTTACGGAATCCATTTCTGGAGACACACTAAAACTGAT
This sequence comes from Eurypyga helias, assembly GCF_000690775.1. Classification (NCBI taxonomy): domain Eukaryota; kingdom Metazoa; phylum Chordata; class Aves; order Eurypygiformes; family Eurypygidae; genus Eurypyga; species Eurypyga helias. The sequence goes on from NW_010250568.1 coordinate 38,234, forward strand.
TAACTTCTAAGAAAAAAAGGGATAATTGAAGACTTCATTGGAGAAAACGTTTTGACTTTGGAAACTGAGAAGGATTAGCTGCTTAAAATTCTGGAAGACTCTGAGCCAGAACGTCCTTTTAATTCTTGTGATGCTTAAATGGTGGATTCTCCATCCAATCTTAATCTTGATATGGCCATTGAAAAGGGAGACTATGAAGTATAACTGCAGATTACAATTTGAGCCTGATGGCTAATACAAATCATCAGACTTCCTTCTTAATTTACAACAATTTGAAGTACATTCAGTCAGAAATGCGTTGATTTGGTTTCTGGTTTTCACTTTAAAATTTAAAGCGCATTGCAAGGGGTCAATTTGGGCAAGGAAAGAAAGTGAAACAGGCTAAAACAGATGGGTAAAACTCAGTGACTGCAGTTCACAGCAGCTGGGGAATGAGGTCTCCTAGCAGGTATGTGAACAGCTGACACTCCTCAGGACAGCGCTGGCCATCATACCAGAGTCCAGAACCCCACATGGTGCTTGGCTTCAAACTCTTGAGTTCATCCCCCTCAATGCTGACATGTTGACAGAACTGGATGAAGATGTTTTCGTGATGGGTACAGAACAGCCATGCAATAATCAAATACCAAGATACTGCAATTTCATTAGCACTGAGAGATCTGGGCAGTGAGGTTGCCGACTGTCAGATCACATTCAGATGAAAGTGGGTACAACTAACTACGTGACACGTTGATTAATGGAATGAATTGTTACTGAGGAAGCCTCACAACTACTAACAAAGCAACTGAAGCATAAGGCAACACAGTTTATAATAAAAATCAAAGCAATAAATCAGGTGTTCTGAACAAGACATTTTCACTAGCCTGTTATTTATGCCACTGTGAGTAATCCTGTTTATCCCTTTAACACAGCTGGGTAAAAGCAGATGGTAAGTTGTCAGTACCACAGGGAAACCTCCAGAACATCTAAAATGTACCTTTTGTTGCTTATTTTATCCATTTCATGCATCTGGTGGCCTCTACTTTGTGAATTCATTATCTGTCCAACTAGTATATGAGTTACTCTAGTTCATCTTTTGCACCTACACACACACTTGACAATAAAGTTATGGTAATGTGATTTTATTATTACTGTTATCACCACCATTTTTATTAAAAGTCAATAATGTAAATGGCTTAGCAAAACACCCAGCACCAAAACCAACTGCCATACATACAGTCTGTATAATCCAGGCTAGTAAACTACTGCATTATTTTGCTTTATTCCCTAACAGTAACAAATCCCTGATCATCTTCTCGACAGAAAAAACTATTATCAGCACATTATCAAATCCATATTGTGCAGGAACAGAATGGATCTCTCTTCCTGTACGGATCCCTCTGCTTCTGGCAGTTTCTCTAACTTAGTAAGAGAACTATGCACTTTGGCAGTGAGAGAATTAGCTTTTACACTGCAGTCTGCGAAGTCTCAAGCAAATCTGAAGTGCACCGCAATGATAAACCCTCAGAATGTACATGGGATTTGCTATCTCATCTGTCATGAAACACATTTTAATCTGTCAGGCTCACCTACTAGTCTCCTTCTACATTCTATTCTGTAATTTTAAAAAATTGGCAACCTCTGTAGCCTTTTAAAAAAACCATTTTAACCATCTTCCTACCTGTCTACTATCTCAATACAAAACTAATCATGCAATTCCCCACAGAAATCAGAATCTGCAAGAGCTTGTGGATCAGTCTTAACGCAATGCTCATTTCCCCTGGTTCAAACCTTACTTTAGACACATGTCCAAAAACTAAAAGCAAACTAGTAGACCCTAGTCAAGTAAAAATCTATCATCAGAAAATTAAAGGGTGGTAGAATCATTTTTAAGGTTCAGCATCTAAAGTAAACATGGCTGTGACTGGTACCTCTACAAGCAGCATGAGGTATTGCCCAGTCATGGTCGAGTTGCACTGGCTGAGCTTCAGGTCTCACTAAACTGCAGGTACTGCATATGCTGCTGAGGGGCCTGAACAAAGCTGTGAAGGAAAGAATCTCTATAGTCTTTTACACACTGCGACTGGCTTTATGGCCCCCTGATAACTCCTTCTTTCCATGTGCCATTTCAATAATACTCCCATCAAATCCTTTAAAAATAATGTATCTGATGGCCATGGTTAAGTAAACCCTTTGAAACCACATTTTGAAATTTTTGTTTTGGTAAAAGATTTGAGCTTCTTCCTCCTACAGAAGCCTTTAGCACTTCCGCCAGAAGCCGCTCTCGGGAACTACAGACCAGAAGATGCTGCAAACAAACCATTTTCCACAGAACATCAGCTGAATTAGGGGGCAATAGATTCAATATATGTACTCATACTATCTTTCTCTGACAATAATATTTAGCTGCTTCTGTCATTTCCAGGAAGTCCCAAGTCTACAGGCCAATTCTGAATGTTTGACAAGCACAATTTAAGAAATCCTCCTGGGGAAGCAGTGATTAGAGAAGGCAACTGGCAGCTAGGAGGCCCACGCTGCATTTGCTGTTCCATTACTGATTTTTCTGGATGACCTTGTCAAGTCATTTAATGTGTTTCTGCCTGCGTTTCCCTATCTGCAAAACGGTCAGATAAACACCTTCCTTTTGAAAGCACTGTAAAGTTGTTTTTTTATGGAAATAGTTACCCAGATGTTAATCGGGCTCTTCCAGGTGTAACATCAGATGAAAAGCACAATGGCCACAAGACATGAATGTCAGCCTAATATTTTCTAACAGATTAAACCAGTTTAAGTAATAGCTTAACCTTGTATCTGAAGGTTTTACTTCAGATGAGACAGTAGTTACTTATTCCATTTTAACCTTATTCGCATCAGCCGAGCCAGCAACATAAGTGCGAACCATGAAGGTAACAAAAAGCAAAAGAATTGGCATAAACATCTTTGCACTGCTTAAATTAAGAAATGTGACTATTAGCCAAGCCTCCTTGATAAAGTACGTGCTGCAGGCAGTAGGCAATGGTCAGAATTGAAGCTACAGGCATAGTACCCTTGAGCATGCAGGTGGTTTAACAGCACACAGTGGTGACTTGGCATTCCTAAACCCCTCCAGGTCAATAAACTCTCGCAAATGGAAACTGGCTCTTCCGTGCCCCCTCAGTGACCTCGACTGGCTAATGCATGTTTTTATTGTTAATGAGCCAAGGTATGTACTAAAAATGGAATTCCTAAGTGCAGTCTTACTATGAGTCATTTCACCATCACTCTTTTTCTAGAGAAAGCATAGGATTACATAATTGTAGGAGTAACCTAATAGCAGAGAAGGAAGTTGAACAGAAAGGGAGAGAAATGCAATTTTGACTTATCCAGCTGTACAAACCTGGGCTAACATCAGGCAACACACACTTAAAGGAGAGCTGCTTTTTGACATCCCACTTCAGGTAGCACCAAAGCGCTGCTGAAGTTCTGTGAGCACAGCACCTCTGCACCAAGAGCCGAGGAAGTCATTTAGAGTTCAGGACAACTTTCTACAACGACTTGGACATATTTCACCTGAGGAAGGATGCATGCTGACCTCGCGGCCGGCTTCCAAGGCGTCTCTCTGAGCGTAGGAGCAGTCCGCAGGCGCTACACCACCACCGCCCGGCGGTGCCCAGCCCCCACACCATGGCGCCCGCGCGTACCCTGAGGTCCGCGCTTCTCTCTCGGCGCCGCCGGGTGGCCATGCCACATTGGCGCACCCGGAGACCGTTAGGCGATGGGGCAGGCAGTAGTCGCGCTGCACTCGGAGAAGCGGCACCCTCGAAAGGAGACGGGACGGGATCGGACCGGACTGGACCGAACCGGACCGAGAAGCGGGTCACTGAGGCGAGCCAAGCGCCAGTACCA
>NW_010250569.1:0-290 GCF_000690775.1 Eurypyga helias
CTCCCTTCCCTCCCTCCTTCCTTCCATCTTTCTTGTCTGTCTGTCTTCTCTGCACCCTTGAAAGGTATATGGAGCACATGCACCTGGAAAGCATTTTATTTTTGCAAGCAGGCTGCATGTGCATACTTGGTCTACAATACCAAGGCCACTAATATCTTTAGGAAATCACTCCCCAATGTTTTCAGCCCATCTTAGATCAGGCTCCTTAGTTCAATAAGACCAAGTGCTGGGTCCTGTACTTAGATCAATGCAATGATAGAGACTTGGGGATGAGTGGCAGGGAAGCTGCC
>NW_010250569.1:488-11662 GCF_000690775.1 Eurypyga helias
GGGCCCCTCAGGAAAGACATTGAGGTGCTGGAGTGTGTCCAGAGAAGAACAGTGAAGCTGGGGAGAAGTCTAGAGAACAAGTCCTGTGAGGAGAGGCTGAGGGAAATGGAATTGTTTAGCCTGGAGAAGGGGAGGCTGAGGGGAGACCGTATCACCCTCTACAACTACCTGAAAGGAGGTTGTAGGGAGGTGGGTGGTGGTCTCTTTTCCCAAGTGACAAGTGAGCACAAGAGGAAACGGCCTCAAGTTGCTCCAGGGAAGGTTTAGATTGAGTACGAGGAAAAATTTCTTCACTGAAAGTGTTATCAAGCATTGGAACAGGCTGCCCAGGCACCAGGTAGTTGTGCCACCTTCCCTGGAGGTATTGGAGACATGTGGATGAGGTGCTTAGAGACATGCTTTAGTGGTAGTTTTAGCAGTGGTAAGTTAATGTTTGTACTTGGTGATCTTAAAGGTATTTTCCAACCTAAAAGTTTCTATGATTACCTTAAAATTAAGTTCTTTACAGAATTAAGCTGGACATCATCTGAGACCAGTCTTCCAAACTAATTTAAAGGAAAGATGATATCACAGCCAAAGGTACAGGATCAGGACGCAGGAATTTAGAATTTGTTTCTGTGATGTCCCATGTATGCTGAAGAAAGTAATTTTGCTCTAGATTACAATTTTAAGTACCCGCAACAATCCCGGAATAGCTTTGAGATGCTGTGTGTTGAAAGCAGAGACCAGCTTCTCACAGTCCCTGCCCAACATCCTGCCTGGTCCAGGGGAGGAGAGGGAAATTTTTTGCTGATGGGAAAATTAAAATACCTGTTGCAGAACAGAGGTACAAAGATCCAACTAGACCAGGACTGAAAGGGACTGAATGGGCTTTACCTGTTTATTTGAAGTCTACTTGAGGTTATGAGGAAGGTTCTTTCTTACTTTAAAACACTGTGGAACTCCACATGCCAAGTTTCAATCTGAATGCAGTTTTACCATCTTTATTCAGTCTGGGTGGTCCCGGTGATGATGCTCTGTGTTTCTCCAGGCAATGACAGAAACTAAATTGTAAGTCTGTACTGAACAGAAGTCAGAGTTGAGTAGTGTGTCTCCATCCTCCACCTGTGCAATAGGATAAATGATGCTCCCTTAATTTTAAAATATTATGAAGACAAATCATTGGAAATGCCTTGACTACTAAGGCACTGTGGTCTGTGTTAAATAAACAGCCAGCCAACCTGACACAGTGTAGCACAGTCACAAAAACGCCAGCCAAACATTCAAAATAAGCCCTCCTCCAAACTTCTCTCTGAATAGGTCTGAACCTCTGAAGTGTTGTGGGCAAAGGTTATGTACAGATTTCAGCTAAACTCTTTTTTTTCCTGAACTTAATGAATACCTTCGAGCATTGCAGTCAAGAAAAAATTCCGTCTGGTGATAAATTTTGTACAAATGAGAAAAAAAGATTTTTTAAGCCAACTTCATGCTCAAATGATAGGGTTTATTTTTGTTTGTTTTCTCATACTGTGCTAGTCTTGCATCACTTCAGAAGCACAGTTTTATACTGTACAGGTCCAATCCAAATTAAAAATGGTCATTAGGCCATTAAGAATATATGTACTGCTATCAGTTATTGTCTCTGTTAAACTGAAAATTTCTGTGCTACTTTGAAATATCTGTAAGAATTTTGAACTTATGCAAACTTTAATAATACTATTGTCATGGAAAAGCTGATGACCTTTGGTCCTAGTTTTTAATAGACTGACATAATTGCAGATTCACTTACTGTAATAGCAGACACTAAAAAGCACGGATAATTGTCATGCTGATACTGGAAACGCATGGCTGAAAGTGCAAACCTGTCTCTATCCTTTCAATTTGTATTGCTGATTAGAATAAAAATCGACTTATGAGCAGAGGGAGTGTGTGGGGACTACGCTAAACTGATCCACAGGAACCAACTGAGATTCTCAGAGGTACTTAGAAGCTCCAAGGCCTGTTTTGATGCTTGCAGACTCACTGCAATCAACAGGAGTTCAGGAGATTGTGGCACTGTTGTGGAACTCGTTAATTTGATGTAATTTGATTCTGAGCTTACTTCAAAAACTGATCAGCTGAAAAGAAACTAATGCTGAGGTTGTGCACAGAAGAACATAATTTCCCTAAGGCAAGATTAAAGTGTAGAAGTCTGGGCCATCAACATTTGATGAAGCTAATGAAAGTGTTGCATTAGCAGTAGTATGGCCCTGCTATTTGTGGTGGTGTTTCTTGAACTTGATTTCCAAGAACAATCCTATCCCACACTTCTAGTGCCCATAGCCCTGGACACTGAAAGACCTCCACTGACCTGTCTCTTCAGTCTCCATGTCCATTTCCTTTCTTTTCCTATTTCCTTTTTTATCCCTTTAATCTTCTTCATGTGGACTTCAGTGGTGACAAAAAGCTGTGACTGAACCAGATGCTTCTTACAGTGTCTGGATAGGTTTTCAGCCTATCCAGATGGAGCTTCTTCTCCATATCATAGAATCAGAATGGTTTAGCTTGGAAGGGACCTTAAAGATGATCTGCTTCCAAGCTCCTTGCCATGGCCAGGAACACCTTCCACTAGATCACATTGCTGAAGGCCCCATCCAACCTGGCCTTGAACACCTCAGGGAGTGGGGCATCCACAATTTCTCTGGGCAACCTGTTCCAGTGCCTCACTATCCTCTCTGTGAACAATTTTGTCTTGATATCTAATCTAAATCTACCCACTTTCAACTGAAACCCATTACCCCTTCTCCTGTTACTCCAGGCCCTTTGTAAATGTCCCCCTTCAGCTTTCTTGTAGGCCTCATCAGGTACTGGAAGGCTGCAATAAGGTCTCCTTCTTTTCTCAGGGCCAAATAAGCCCAGTTCTCTCAGCCTGTCTTCACAGGAGAGGTGCTCCAGCCCTCTGATCATCTTCGTGGCCTCCTCTGGACTCACTCCAACTGATCAATATCCTTATGTTGGGGGCCCCACAGCTGGACGCAGCACTGCAGGTGGGGTCTCATGAGCAGAGTAGAGGGGGAGAATCACCTCCTCAACCTACTGGCCACACTTCTCCTGATACAGCCCAGGATATGATTTGCTTTCTGGGCTGCCAGCACACACTGCCGGTTCACGTGCAGCTTTCCATCCACCAGTACCTCCAAGACCTTCTCCTCAGGGCTGCTTTCAATCCGTTCTCCACCTAGCCTGTATTTGTGCTTGGGATTGCCCCCACCTAGGTGCAGGACCTTGCACTTGGTCATGTTGAACTTCATGCAGCTGGCCGTGGCCCACCTCTCCAGCCTGTCAAGGTCCCTCTGGATGGCATCCCTTCCCTCCAGTGTGTCAACTGCACCAGACAGCTGGGTGTCATTGGTAAACTTGTTGAGGGTGCACTCATTATCATCATCCATGTCACCAACAAAGATGTTAAACAGGCCAAGTATGAACTTGGGAAGTCAGTGAGGTCCGCAGATCAGTGTCTATGTAACTTGCATCTGAATTACTGTGAGTTGCTTTGATGGAGCTACTGATTCTATATGTTTTTAGTTTTAGAAGTACCAAGGGGTTTCAAATAAGATTGGGGAACACATTGTACTAGGAGTTGTGCACATAAGTACTAAGGGACAGTACCTGCCACACAGAGATTGAAGTCTAGGCAACATAAGGCTAAAAAGGGAAAGCCAGTTGTACAGTGAAATGGTGAAGGTTATGCACCTCAGATTAGCCAAAGTCGGAATTGGTTTCTAATCCCTGAAATTCAGTCCAATACTACACACTGTTTGTATACACATGAGATGAATGGATGTAGTTTTTGGGATCATCAGTTCCTTGATACAATCAGTGAAATCACAAATCTGATCACCTGACCTGCAGTTATTGGCCATGTTCTCACTCTCACCACCGTATATGCCAAGTAACGTGGGATTTTTAGTCCTGTGTAATTAGATTAGTATCCAGTTATGGTCCCTGAGACTAATGATACCTGTGGAATAGGGTAATGAAGAACTACTTCAATTATTTTATCAATATCTTTTTTTAGCATCCTCTGTAGGATGATCTGGTTTACAATCTGGGACTTTTATAAAGCTGTTTATAAAAGATTGATAACATTTTAAAATTACAACTAGAATTGCCATCAGCCTTTGTTACACTAAGGCCTTTTCTTTAAACCTTTAACTTAAATGAATTTTTATTTATGAAAATCAGCCAAAATTTTCATTCCAGCTACAGCAGGTATACCAGCAGGTTAATATCAGAATAATATCTATTTCAAATTGCTGCATATTGATACAACAGGATTTCAAACCTCCACAGAACAAAGCAATACTGAAAGAATTTATTCACAGCATTTGGTTTTCAGTCACATTGCATGGCATTACAGTTGTAGAGTGGAAAATTAAGATTGGTTTCTGTGTTTATGTATTGCTGTATCCCATGTTTGACATAAGTAGACAAATATAAAACTTTTCTCCTTGATTGATACTTTTTTCTGTGTGTGAGGAGTACTGCTGAAATTAATGGGAACCTTTCCAGTAATAACTAGAGCAAACCCTTCCTAACTAGCTGAATTGACCAGTCTCTAGGTCGGCAAGCCTCTCCTATAGTGTGCCCAACTTCTGAAATTTCTGTCTCTTTCTTGAGAGTGAAATGTGAGGTCTCATTTCACTCTGGACGATAAGTCCTGGAGTATCTAAATCCATTTGAAATAAGTGACTATTATTAAAAATGTGCATTTGAGTACCAGAAGTGTAGTTAATCTATATGGTACATTACTAAAAGACTGATTAGGTAAAAATGGATTACATAGAATTACTGGAGTGTAATCACAAAGTTAAGAAATAGAAAAAAATTAATGTTAATATATCATTGTCAAATTAGGTGGTTAGATAGTCAGATCCTGCATAGTTGTTCTCTTTTATTAATGACTTACACGTGGAAAATAGACTTTGTATGTACATAATGTCTTTAGAAATAGAAAATATTTCTCTGCATCTTCATATTGTACAGCATCTGAACCTGCTTAATACTTCTTTAGTTCACACTATTTAGAGAGTTTAGACTTGTCCCACAAGGAAGCAAACAATTTGCATGAAGTGATAGGAAAGAAATAAGAACAAATTACATCTCTGAATAGATAGGTTTTAAATCCATTGTTTGAAAAGCTCTTTTATCATCAGCAGAGTGATGGATTATTTCTTTAAGGGAAAATGGCAGTAATTAGTTATAATACCTGAGAGAACTCAATAAATATTTGCTAAATTAAGATTATTTATTATTTGTATTCTAGGAGTGTCTAGAAGACTCCCATGAGATCAGAGCCCCATTGTTCTAGGAACTGTATAAGAACAGCTGCTATCCTAAACAATATACATTGTGAAATAGATGACAGAGAAGACAGGAAAGGAGCAGAATTGCAAAGAAATAAAATTAATTGCTTGAGGGCACAAAGTTAGCAGCAGAGCCATGACTGTGATCAGGTAGGTCTCTTCAAAGCCAGCTTGGAACTTTACGTGTTGGAGGTGGTACATCCCCTTCTGGACTTCCAACCCAACCCTCAGTGCAACAGCCAACCTCTGATACTCCTTCTGATTACTAAACTCCCCATCTTTCAGATACCTCAAGGCAAGTCTTTCATAGAACATTTCTGTTTTCTGAGTATGATGCAATGACAATCTTAATTTCCTTTGAGATGGTTCCTATATCCACATTCACAGCTCATCCATTATACTTAGATTGGACAGTAATTTTACTTTATATTTCTTGACATTTCTCTCTTCTTTTGATCACTTTTTGTACCTTCCCACTTATGCCAGGTTTGCTACTGTATCTTGCAGGCACCCTATTCTTCTGCATACTGTTTTTATTACCCATCTGCCCTGCTGTTCTTTATCCTGTAAAAGTGCACAGTGGATTGTGAGCCAGATGAGTTTGTTCTTTGTTGACGTTTTCCAGACAATACTCTTTCATTAGAAGAGTAAACTATACTGTCTGTCCTCTTCTGTCACTGATCTTTTTTACCTTCTGAGCAGAAAAGGAATAGCCAGCAAGTTAATATACCCAAGAAGGAGGCATATCCATGCGGATACCATGTCCTGGATAGTGTTCTCCCCATTTTGTTTGTTATGTATGTCCCAAATCTAAAGGAATTTCACAAATTACAGTTCCAGACAGCTGAGCTAATGAAGTTTTGGGGCAAAAACAAGTGGGTGCATAAAATCTGCATGGGGAGCTCAAGTGGGCTTACCCAGACAAAAGCAGTGTTCTGTGTGGAGTCACTTCATTTTGTGTAAATGTCACTTAGGAAGCAGTAAAACAGAGTGGGGGGAGAAAAGTTCTGGGGACACTGTGCCTGTCATAACAATAATCTTCTGCATTTCCTCCACCATTTCCTCTTAGTTTACAGATCTATGTGAAATTTATCTTAATTTCAGTTATTGCTATGACAAATGGTCTTCCATTCTGTGTAGGCTGCAATTCAAAATCCTGAGACCTTTTGGTTCAGGTACCACCTTTGTTCCAGCAAAAGTCTCCAGAGACTCAAGTTAGCCTGTGTTTTCTGGGAGCACCCATTGGCCAAGATCTTCTCTAATCTAGACAGCAAATGAAACACTCTCTTGCCTTTAAGAATAGGTTTACGAGGGTTACTTACTTAAAGCTATGAACTGATTGCATTATGCAGCTGATAGCTTCAAGTTAGCCTTTTCTGTGCTGCTTCTTCATGATGAGTTAACAAGCTAAGTGTGGTAGCACTAATCCCAAGGTTTGAGGGTTTTGTTTATATTACAGTGGTGCACTGTTTTTCATAGAATCATACCACAGTTTGGGTTGGAAGGGACATTAAAAATCATCTAGTTCCAACCCCCTGCCATGGGCAGGGACACCTTCCACTAGACCAGGTTGCTCAAAGCCTCATCCAGCCTGGCCTTGAACACTTCCAGGGATGGGGCATCCACAGCTTCTCTGGGCAACCTGTTTCAGTGCTTTGTACAAAACCAAATAGTACTATGGATATTCCTAGAGGCCGAAATGATTAAACATGTTTTCTGTGATGAACCTTACGTACAGGTGACAGGCTGGGGAGTCTGGCTAGGAAAGGCTTTCAGCATAAAATTCTAAGATTTAGTTCAGTTTTATCTTAGCACTGTCGTTCACCTTTAGATGTAATATATTCCATGCTAGTGTTTGATCTTGGTATCATCTAGAGAAATGCTTTTGTGAATACATAAGAGACATGCATTGGCAGATATATGTTCAGACTTTTGATAACAGGTCAGCCTACATTATTTTTGGCTTAAAGTGTGTGATACTGTTTCTACCTGGTGGATTGTGTAGTTGCAAGTTGAGTTGTGCAGTGCTGTCTGGTGCCACAATTGAGGCAGAATTGAAGAGATTATAAAATAAATTTCTTCAGCTGACATAATGACATAAGCTGTCACCGAATGGATATCCAAGATAAATTTCTCCTTTATAGAGATCGAATTCTCAAGAAGTTTCTGTTTTAGCAAAAAAAAAAAAAAACCAAAACAAAAACCACCACCAACCACCCTCCACACCCAAACCCCCCCCCGCCAAAAAACCCAACCCCAAACAAAACACCCAACCCCCCCACCCCAAAAAACCCCAAGCACTAAAACAAAACAACAAACAAACCCCAAACCCCCCCCCCCCCCAAGGAAAAAAACCCAGACACTTTAGAACTGTTGATTTGTTATGTAGTAAATCTAAAGACCCATAAGTGTCATCTGTTTCTGATCTAAAATAACTTGTAACTGGTCCTGACAGGACCAGGTATGTGACTGAATCCCTAGACCAGTGCAGAGCTGTTTCCATTCTCCACAGGAATGGAAATACAGTCTGTCATAGTTAATTGCAAGATCAAGACACAAATTAGGATAAACAGCATTTGAACATACAAGAATCACGTGAAACTGGATGGGCAATCTTATGAGCTCATAGTTATTTGTGATGATTTTCAAATGTTTATGCTTCATCTGAAACTCTCAGCCAGGCATCTTTACTTAGATGAACTGCATCAGCAGTACAGTGTGGGATAAACAGAGCTTGTTGACCAGCTAGCCACCCTGAGTCAGATTCATGTATATAAATTTAGTTGCATAGAGTAATTTTTGTTGCTTTAGGTTATCTGGTATCTTGGATAAATTAGTGTATGTAACATGACACTAGATGGCTATGTTTAAATACACAGTGTATCTGTTTGACGCTATTCCAGTGTTTCAGATACATCTGGCAGCTTTCAGTTAGCTCCATATTCCTGGATACATAGTTCCTGGGTGAGCATGCCTTTATATGTGCAAACTGTACGTTTGCAAATTCTATGAGAGAAAGATACCTCAGGAAAAGGACAAGAACCAGACATGCAAGATATCCCATATTCTATCTTCATTTTAGTGAGAATTTCCTTCATGAAGTCTTGAACAAGTGACTTTGAACTAAGAAGACAAAGGCTTTTTAAAATGTGCTTAAAGGTATGGTTAAGTACAGTGGGATTATCAGATGTGTAGATGGTCATTTTCTTTTGCTTTCTGAGTACACATCTTCTTCACACCTTAGTGCACAGATACTTCTGAAAATTTAAAAAATTATGCTAGCATCTACTTCTTAAGATGTCTCAATATCTTGACAAACTTGGCCTTTCATTTCCAACTGTAAAAAAAAAAAAGTAAGAGCACTTTATATGTTTCAGAGGTGTTATGAAATGAAACACACTGAAGAGTTTGGGTTTTTTTACATGTGTAGCAGGGACATCAGTGTTAGAATGGTATAGTTTCAATCAGTACTACATAACCATCTGTATGACCTTATCACACATTTAAATTTGACATGCAACAAATTTAACCTCTATATCAGATTCAGAAGTAGAAAGAGCTGTACCCTGCTAGGCTACTGCATAGTAAATGATAAATTTAATCCATATAACTTGAATGTGTGCCATTCCATGATTTGAAAAGGCATTATAAACGGTTAAAAATTGGGTGTTCAACTGGTGGTTTCTCTGTCTTGGAATGCATTTCCCTTGTGTAATAACTTTTGAAACCTTAAGCTGAATCTCACTGCCCAAACCACACACCACTTTAGAGTGAAAACTCCTGTAAGGGATGTGGAATACAATATCATAAGTAAGTTTTCAGTTATTATAGTGAAAGTCTAATAAGAACAGATTGTAATATGAATAAGATTTATTTTTTTTTTTTTTAAACTTCCATGTCCTCCGTAGCAGCCATAGCCATAGATTACACACTGTGCTCAGGGTAGTCTGGGCACTTCTGCACTGACATCTAAACACTGCAGTGGTCTGCAAAGCTGGCGAAACTCATAGGGAACAGTCTGTTGTGTCATTCTTTTGTCAGTCAAAGGAGTCTTGCAAAAAGTTTGGAACTGGCAAGGGAGTTTCATTTGATGTTCAGCTGGAATTGTGATGGCAATCTCAATCAATCGTGAAGTTTGGAGCCTTTCCTAAGTAGGTGAGCCTTCCTCAATTTCTCAGTCTTCCTAAATGCAGAGCCTGTGATGTGTAGTTACCAGACTAATGAAGTTATTTCTTCTTGGGTGTATTTGACATCAGGTGCAATATTGTTTCAGAAACAACATTGTTTATGTGTTACACTTGTTTAATTTGGTTTGCATATGCATAGGTGTGTGTACACTGTTATGCAAGTAGATTCACAGAGATGTCTTCTGTTTCTGTTTCTCTGGGCAAGTCATAGCTCCAGGTGATAGGACGTTATGATGTGGAGATATGGGTAAAAAATCGGTATAAAGAAAGAATAAAGAAGTCAGCTAAAAGGCAGTTGGAATCTAAATGTGAAATATACAGGAGGATCTCAGAATTCAAACCCTGAGAAATAAGTGGTTACCCTTCATAATTCAGCTACAATTGTCCTTAGGCACAACTACAGTTACTACCCAAGCACAAATATTTGACGGTATAGTGAAATTACATAGTGACCACAAAGAAACAATAGAATGTGATGTCACAAAGGTACGTGGAAGGATTCTACATGTACTGTCGTATCAGTGTGGTGGATTTTTTTTTTTTTAATTCAAGTTCTCAGTGCCACCAGATGTTGAGAAAACTAGGTAGTCTTTCCTAAAATTCAGATTAGACTAATAAGGCAGTGATGGTGTTATTTGTTTAGGTGATCTAACAATACATCTGCATAATTTAATATTTTGTTTGTTTACAGATTTGAATTATACCTCTGAATTTCAAGCTTTGGGTAGAGAGAAATTTTTTTACTGTTTAATTCAAAACAAACAAAAAAATCTTCATCAAAACAAATCTTAGATAGACACAGGGATTTTGTTTAAAGCATTGAATTCCTTTTGTCTTAGAATCATCACTCTGGCACTTTGAACAAGTACGCTGTTAGTCACATTCTCTTGTTTCGTGTATTTGTGAATAACTCATTTAAACTCAGCTTCCTGTTTTAACTGAGTTGATTGTCTCAAGAAATAAATTTAGTTTTTGTTTGTAAATGCCACTGTTCATTTTCAGGTGCAGTTGATTTTTGTCTGTATAATACAATTTATGTTTTTAGATGTTCATTTAAAACATTTAAAAATATTCTGAAAATGTATAATTTTAAAAGAAGATGTTTGAATACTGAATGATTAGAAAAATCTTACTGGTAAACAATTGGGTTCTGATTTTTTTTTTAAATTTTTTCTCTTGGACAATGGTGCTGGTTTTAGTCAGGAAAGAGTTAACTTTCTTCATAGTAGCTGGCATGAAGCTAGGTTTCTGGATTTACCCTGAGAAAAGTCCTGATAAGGTGTCTTTTAATCTGGTGCTGGGGAGTGCTTGCACCAAATTCAAGGTCTCTCTCAGCTTCTGATACTGCAGCTGCATTCCCAACTCTTTCACTGTGGGTAACATGGGGGAACATGCAGTTCAGACATGAACCCAAATTGACCGAAGGGGTATTTCATTCCATAGTACACCATGCTCAGTACATTAGTGGAGAGTGGGCTCAGGGGCCATAACTAATTTTGCTCCTTTTCTAATTCCTCTATTAGTTCGTTAAGTCCTTTGCCAACTCTTGCTAATTCCTTTTCTTGCTCATTCATTCATGAGCTGGTGGGTCAGTTAGCATTTCCCTGTCATATTGTTGCTCATGGGGCTTGGTTGGAGTTTGCTGCAATCACTCTTGGGCTCC
>NW_010250570.1:0-1273 GCF_000690775.1 Eurypyga helias
TTCAAGGCCAGGCTGGATGAAGGCTGACAATGGAACCAGGGCTGATACTCCTCTCTTTGAGGCTCAACCCTCCATCTGTTGAGAAGTGTAAAGGCATCTGACATAAATATTTTCACTGAACTTAAGGGAGAATTTTAGCAGGTATACCTTCATATATATCTATATTTATACCTGTGTGTATGTGTGTGTGCATGCACATCTGCACCTAGACTCACCTCTGAGTTTAGAAAACACGGGAGGTCACTCTGAACTTTGTGAATTAATGAGATATCTCCCTCACCTTCTTTCCTTAATCCCTATACACATCACACCAACCTGATGTTGACTCAGTTTCCCCCAATCTCTGTGTAAATGATCTAACCCAGTTCTAACGTGATTTCCCTTTGTATTGTTTTTTTACATGTTGAGTAAGTAATACAGTGGACCATGACATCAAATTCTGTTAAGTCACATTTTTCATTCACATTAAAATCACTTCTGGTTCATTTATAACTGACAGTGATTTTTAAATGGCCTAAATAATTTATGCACAACAGATCTTTGTTACACTGCTATGTGTCTAAACCTCCTTCCAAAAGTGACAATGTGTGAGCACTCTAGGAGAGATGGGTATCATGATATTTATAAATCCCCTTTTGGGAAAATTATTCACCTTTTACTGATACTGAACTATCCAATATTTTGGGTGCCCTATTGTGTACAAGAATGGTGGATAATACACCACAAATTAGTCATGTTTGGTTTTTCTGTTACCCTAACACAATTTATTTTAGAGCAGGTAGAGAATGTATCTTTCTGTCTTCCTAGCTGATATACAGCTTTGTTCAAAACAGATGGAATATTTTTCTAACCTTGCCCCTTATCTTTTACTGGAGACTAGTGTATTCTGTAGCAAAGTACTTGTGGCTCAGGGATGGTGTGGATTAGGCCCAGGCAGTAACTAAGCACCACACAGATGCTCATTCACTCCACCCCACAATGGGATGAGGGAGAGAAAAATCAAGGAAATGTTTGTGAGTCAAGACAAGGACAGGGATGAATCACTTACCCGTTATGGTCACTGGCAAAACAGACTCAACTCATAGAAGAAAAATTAATTTAGTTAGTTACCAGTCAAATCAGACTAGGATAATGAGAAATAAAATCAAATCTTAAAAACACTTTCCCTTAACCCCCCCTTCTTCCTGGTCCTCAGCTTTTTCCTCCCCAGCAACTGGTGCAGCAGGATGCCGAATAGCGATTTCAGCCAGTTCACCACACACTCTTTCTGACC
>NW_010250570.1:1295-7855 GCF_000690775.1 Eurypyga helias
CAGGAGAATTCCTTATGCTTTTCCCTTGGTCCAGTGTTGGGTACCTTCCCACAGGCTGAAGTTCCTCATGAACTACTACAGCAGGAGTCACTTCTATGTGGTTTAGGAACAGACTGCTCCAGCATGGGCTTCACAAGGAGTCATGGCTGCCTTTGGGCACAGCTGCCTGCTCCAATGTGGGGTCCTCCCCAGTCTGCAAGGGGTATCTCTGCTCTCCTGTGACCCCCCATGACTGCAGCACCCTGCCTTTCCATTCTAACCTGGGTGTTCACCATGTTGTCCCTCTCACATCCCACTCCTCTCTCTGCTGCAAGTTCTGCAACACGTTTTTTTCCCCTCTTAAATACGTTGTCACTAAGACACCACCACCATCGCTGATTGGCTTGGCCTTGGCCAGAGGTGGGTCCAACTTGGAGCCAGGAAAGCTTCCAGCAGCTTCTCACAGGAGCCATCCCTGTAGCGTCTACACCACTGTCAAAACCCGACCACACATCCCAATGCAGACGGATAAATTTGCAAGTATGATACTCATTACACTGCATAAAAATGAAACCATTCAAAAAGGCAACCAAACGAATTGTAAAGTTCTGTTGTCATTAACTTAAAATGCAGCATACATTTTTAAAGAAATGTGTGTGTGAATACATACAAAGATCAGTATTTGTTTACATACTATAGACATAGAGAGAGAGAGAGAAAAAGTGAGAGAGATCATAGCAGTGTGAGTCTTCTGAAATCAAGTCTGGTTTCATTGATTACCTCAGCTATTAAGGTGGCCCAAGGTGGGCTATTTAGAGAGCTAGCATGAGAAAGGTCTAAGTGATGAAGAGGAATACCTCATATGAGTTATGATGTGAACAACATTCCCAATAATGGCAGTTGGATAATAGCTCACAAAAGAAGTAATTTTCTTCATTCTCTTTCTGGACACATCATTCACATTACAGAAGCAATTAATGGGACTAATGTACGAAAGAAGATGCAGTGAAAGATGCTGCCTGAGAAGCATAGGGATGCTCAACTTAATTATAAAAAAAATTAAAAAAAAAGAAAATAAAGGAAGGAAAAAGGAAAATTGATTTAAGTGACAGGAAAAATTGCTGAATTTCTGAACTAGAAATATATGGATTGCACAATGTCTCACAAGTAGAAGTTATAAATCACTGATAAGTGAAAACACAAACTACTTCTGCAATCTATACTTTTTTTTTAGCCTTCAGCTTCAGCTATTTTGATGAAGAAAAAGTGAAACTGCAAGTGCTAAATGCTGTCTCACTTCTCCCTTAGATAGAAAACAAGTCATTTCAGACAGAACTGTGGCCCTGAGGATCACTGTTCATGACTGGTCACCAGCCCGATGTAGCCCCTACAACCCTTTGACACCTTCCATTCTGCCCATTCGTCACTCAGTGCACCATGTACCTGCTCATCTCACACTTGGACAGGTTGTCCAGAAGGTTGCTGTGAAGGACTCTTATCAAAAGCCTTACTCAAATCCACTACCTCCCCTTAGTAAAACAGGACTTTCCCTTTCTGAACACATCAACTGTGCCTGATGGTGGCATCGTCCTTTAGGTGACTTTCAATAGTAGCCAGTAGAATCTTCTCCATCATTTTTCCAGGTACTGAGGTTAGCCTAAACTAATTTTTCCAGGTACTGAGGTTAGACTAACAGGTCTGTAGTTTCTTGGGTTTTCCCTCATGCCCTTCTTGTAAGTTGGAATAATGTTGGCTAGCTTCCAGTTGGCAGAGACCTCCCCAGACTCCCAAGACCTTTGGTAGATGATTGGGAGGAGTCCTGTTGTAATATCTGCTAACTCCTTCAGTACTCTGGGATGAATCCCACCCGGGCTCATGGACTTATGAACATTCAACTTATGCAACAGCTCCCTTACAATTTCAGTGTCCACAAATGGAAATTCATTGTTTCTGTAGTCATAGTCTTCCAACTCACAGGCTCTGGCAGTCAAATGTCTATCAGTAATCCTAGATTGAGTCAAAAAAAGTATTGAATGCCTCTTCGTCTTCTCCATCCTTATTTGTTATGTGACTATCTTCAACAATTGTCAGCCCAATGTTTTCTTTAGAATTCCTCTCACTGTTAATGTACCTAAAAAGGCTTATCTTGTGTGACTTCAGAACAATGGCCAGTTTCAAATCTAGTTGAGATCTGGCCTTTTTGTGTCTTCTCCCTGAATAGGAAACCATGGCTCTGTACTCTCCCTGCAAGGACTCACCTCAGGTTTAGAGATCATACCATTACTTTTTCAACCTGAGTTCCAATAGGAACTCTTGGAAGTTGAAAGAATGCTTACAAGTGCATCACTGCTCACCCTGCTCCTAAAACCTTGAATGTGATTTTATGCTGTGTATATGCAAAATATACAAAGCAAAAATATTTTGATCACTGTCAGGTGTTTTATTACGTGTACACTGAGGTGATCTGGACAGAGTGTCTGAAAATCACAGGTCAGTGTCAACAGAAATTACAAAGGAGTCTGACCTTTGAAATTAGACAGCTATGAGAGGAAACCAGGGAAACAAGAACAACTACTTTCCCTTCAGTTTCTCTTAGAAGCACAATGGCTCATATATTTCAGTTAAAAATATAGTGGGAAGCTGTATGGAGATTTTTTCTATGCTCTTCTACAACATTGCCTTACTTCCTAACGTATAGACTCTCCTTTGACTTAAGCTTTTTCCTGTCTTATACTGAATTCAGAGCAAAAGAAAAATAACTCCAATTTTCTTCCTGAGACTAATGTAGAGGAAGGTGGTGTCTTAGAGAAATGCTGTATTAATTGATCTTATGGTTATGAAGTAATAATATCTAGAAGCACTTGCATTTACATTTTTAAAAACTGACCTGAAAGAACTTATATAATCTAAAATGGATAGATAATCTTATGTTCATTATATAGTTTTTTGTGATTATGATTTGTAACCAACAGAACACATCAAAAGACCTGTCACATTCCAGGTAAACAAATAACTTAATAGGGATGCACATTTTCAGATCAATTACTTCCCTAATGTTCTGCATTTTATATTCCAAGATTTGTATGTTTAATAAAACACAGTTCTTTAACATATTAGAAGTGGACTATAATGGAGCGACTGAGGGAACTGGGCTTGTTTAGCCTTGAGAAGAGGAGGCTGAGAGGAGACCTGATCACTGCCTACAACTACCTGAAAGGAGGTTGTGGAGAAGTGGGTGTTGGTCTCTTCTCCCTAATGACAGATGATCGGACGAGGGGGAATGGACTCAAGCTGCGCCAGGGGAGGTTTAGATTGGATGTAAGGAAGAAGTTCTTCACTGAAAGGGTTATCGCACACTGGAACAGGCTGCCCAGGGAGGTGGTGACCATCCCTGGATGTGTTTAAGAGATGTGTGGATGAGGTGCTGAGAGATATGGTTTAGTGGTGGACAGATACGGTTGGACTGGATGATCTCTAAGGTCTTTTCCAACCTAGTGATTCTATGATTCTATGATAATGGTAGAAACTTAGCCATATATTCCTTTTATATGGAAATGTCAACATAAACCTACTGTGCAAAAATTTGTATCTAGGCCTAATTTGTTGTCTACTTCTTTCTTCTAAAACACGTAGAGACCTCTAATCATTAATAAATCACAAGACATTTCAGTGTTAAAGAAATGTATATGAATTATCTGAATGAGCCATAACATGATTTCTTTTTTCACAGAGAAACTAAAATTAATTTCGACTCACAAGTTATATTTCTGCATAGGTATAATGAACAAGGGAAAGGTCAGAGGTAAAACAGCTTCTTCAATGGAAGTCTTGAGATTTAGAGGGTACATTAACTACTGCATTATAGCTGAAGAAACAATCAAAACTTCCTTCAAGTTTGTTTTCTTTCTCATATATTACCTTATGTGAAGCATTGATTTAGACGTATTAAAATACCATGAAGTTTCCACAAATAACTTTAGTGTGATCTAACTGAACTTCTCCCCTTCACTAATCTTTCACATTGCTATAATCATGGTTTTTTTAGCACTGCCATTTTATGTCTGATTATAGTAAGTGGTGCTCTTATGAAACTTTAATTGCTATTTCATTTGTTTTTAGCAGTTACGAACAGTCTTATTTGATATGAACCTATCCATGAATTACAGTATGGGCCTGTGATACAAAAGAACATACACTGATTAAACCAATGACAAACAAAATATGAAATTAACACCTTACTTTAAAAAGCAAATATATATATATATTTAAGAAGTATAAATTAATATTTCAGAGTTTTTCTAAAGTTCAGAAATATTGACACGGGTTACCAACATTTCTTTCCTGTAGCTTAAGCTCATAGTGTCAAGATGTTTTATTTTTCCATCATAATAATATAATTAGAAGTCATATTCTAGTTAAAAGGAAATTTACACTTTATTTTAAGAACACCATAACTTTTCCAGTTAATTTTGGAAAAATAATTTTCCTGAATTTAACACACTGTACCTAGATTCATCTGCTTTTAACTCCTTTTATTTGCTTGGTTGGTTGGTTGGTTGGTTGGTTGTTTTTTGTTGAGTATTTTGTTTTTCTTTTTTCAGTCTCTGCTAAACTTTTTCAAAATTTGAATCAGTAACTTGAAAAAGGTTGGAGTGAAACTAAAGCAATTTATTTCTGGGAATTACTTCATCCTTTATAAGCTATTTGAATATCTACAATATGTTCCAATACATATTGTTACTGTGCCTTCAATGTCTGTGAGTTGTCAGATATATTAGGTTTTCTCAACTATATAAAGAGTCAAATTTTGGATTTTAGATCTGCACCAGGTCTAAGAAGTATTTTTATCTTTTTCTCTCAAAATTTTACAGAAAACTGTTACAGGTAACTAGTCATATATTTAGGTCTTTTTGCAATATTTATTAACTTGTCATACTAAATTACAACTCTAGTAGATGATGAAAGACTCAAAGAACAAACTAATGATTGATAACTGGGAGAAAAGGGTATCAACATAATTATGAATGGACTAATAAAAGCAATATACCTGTATGAAAACAAAGGAAATCAAATTACCACATGATGGACTGTGCTGCATTCTTTTCCATTGGGTAATTTACATTGAAATACGGAAAATTTAGTGACTGGCTCATTCTCTCTGCTTCTTCACCATGCAAGTAAACATTATTAAAAAAAAAATCAAAATTGTCAGCGATGACAGACAATAATTTATGTGATGACCAACCTGAGAACTATGACTGCATTACATAAACCACAAAGGTCATGACGTTATAGTAAGACAGTATTAAGACACAGAGGATGATCTTATGGCAACACTATAACAGGATTTTAAGCACTGCATTAAACACTACCGTTGAGAACAAATATTTTAAATGATGCAGACAGAAATGTTTTAAAACTCTAAAATTCTTTTTGGCATTATGCTTGTTGTGTAGGAACAACAATGCATATGATACAAATTTATATGTGCTGGAATATTTTGCAATTCCTAATAGCATGCTACTCAATTGACTAGGAAGAAAGCAAGGCTTTTGTATGTTCTTTTATGATTACACATTTGTATAACATTTTACATTTTTTCTTCATTTAATCTGTACCATTTAAAGATAACACATTCTTTTAAATAAGGTCACATTGTAAAAAGCTTTTGTAGCAAGTGGACCATGACTACTCAATATGCCTATTAAAATCAGAGATCTTGTTCATTACCCAGAAGGTTCACTCATTGCTCTAATGGAAAGACACTCATGTTTTTTCTGTTAAAAACACAACCAAAATCCTGCAGAGAGACTAGCCAGAAACTGACCTGTAAAACTGTTGCCAATGCTTTCCATTCATTCCACATACAAACTTCCATTAAAATTAGAAACAGGATTTCAGCTGCTGGATTCCAATACCTGTTGTGGAGTGAAAGTCTAAGAGGTACGTTCTATATTCATTCTGTGTGCAAAATTGCCACAGATGTCAGCAGAAGAAAACAAATGTATTTAGGATTTGCCCCACTGGTATAGTAAGTCAGACTAATAATTCATTTAGAAATGATCCCAGGCACTTGAGCATCTGTGGAGTTAAGACAAGGGCAACTTTCTTGTAACCTCAGGGGAGAAACTAACCCCTATCCTCAGCTTATGCAGATGCTGATATTTTTCTTTCCTCCCTAAGCATAGTCACACTTTCACTTTAGTTCAAATGCCACATATTTGTCTCAGAGCGATATAAATGGACTGAACACACAATATATACCCATGAAATATCAGGCAGCAGAACAGGAAAAGGAGCCTTCTCCTCCACTAGCTAAATGGCAGGTACCTCATGTCTTCAAAGCTCACTAATATTTCCCAAATGACAGCACAAAAAGCTGCTAATGAGAATTAATGTCTGTCAAAGCAGAAAAAGCTACCATTAAATGGAGTCTTTTTCTTCCCTCCATGAGGGAGTTCTGAGGAACTTATCATTTTTTAAAGAATACAGAAAAAATCGGAACTTACTTGTAAAATTTTATGTTTATGTGAACAAAATCAATATAAATTTTATATTGTATATAATACACACCTTGAAAT
>NW_010250570.1:7901-8774 GCF_000690775.1 Eurypyga helias
TAGAAATAGCTCCAGAGATAACTCTATGTGCTTTCATTTGTCTTGTATTAATAGGTCTCAGCACTGAAGTTTATGTACATGAAGTAGATAGGCAAATTAAAAGGTTCTGTCAAGACGTTTGCTAAATCTAAGCAATTCAAACAAGAAGCTTCTATGTAATGTTCAGCCTTTCTCACTTGCCTAAAGATAAGCAAATTATTAGTTTCTAAAGCAGAGCTTTTTGAAAACTTTCAAGGCTTCAGCTAGTGACATGCAAAATTTCAAACGCTCTCACTCCCTTTCAATACATATGGTGGAGCTGAAGATTTTAGAGTCTAATCCTGAATAATGTGCTATCTGTGTGAAGATGTGTACTGATGACTAAGCATAGTTCCTTGAAAAGATGTGATATGTCTGGGGATGGATTGAATGTTACCTTTAACAGAACAGTTAAAAAACTTGTTCAGAACAGCCTATCAGATCAGATACCAATGGCTGGAAAATATAGTGACAAATTCAAGATGTTAAGTCTAATTTTGTTGCAGTGAAGTTCACTGCATATTACTTCAAGTCTGTATAATGTGTAGTTATTTGTAAAAAAGAAAATATCCATATTCTATTATTATAGATTAAACCAAAACCTATTCAAACCCTGACAACCTGGGACACCAGCATTTTTTTGAGTAAATCGCAATGTATTCTTATCACTATGTGATAAACTTTGAAGTCATCTCATATCAGAACCATAAGAAGGTAATTCCAAATTTCATAACAATGTAGATAGGAAAACATGTTTATCCAAATACTATACACTGGTACTAAGCTTGAAAAGTCACTATGCTTCCGTTGTAGGGACTGTATTTGTAAGTGAATGTGCTGGATTCAGCCAGGAAA
>NW_010250571.1:0-10986 GCF_000690775.1 Eurypyga helias
CCCAAACCATCCTGTGAATCTATGAAGGTGCTTGCAAAGGCAGAGAATCACAGAGTCATATGATTCATAGAATACCACGTTGGAAGGACCTCAAGGATCATCTAGTCCAACCTTTCCTGGGAAAAACATAGTCTAGACAAGATGGCCCAGCACCCTGTCCAGCCTTATCTTCAAAGTGTCAAAGAGTGCCTTGTTCCTGCTTGGCACATGTAACGTATATGAGGAAGCAGTCCTCTACACATTCCAGGAACTTTCATCAAATGCCTGGGTAGTTGAAGTCACCTGTAAGAATCAGGTTCTGTTGACCCAAAGCTTGCTTAAGTGACCCAAACTGGCCTTACTGTCTTGGTTTGGAGGTCGGTAGCAGATGCCTACTGTAAGATCCTCCTGAGAGATGACCCCTCTGATCTTGACCCAGAGACTTTCCATAGGCCTTCCACAATTGCTATGGTTGACTTCTATACATTCAAGGTTCTCCTTAACAAAGACCATGACAACTTCCACCCTTGGGAGCATCCAGAAGAGCTGAGGTGGCCCGTAACACAACATAGCCTGGTTTCTAGAAAAGTCTTGGTGTACTGAGTGGGGCTGGGGAAGGGATTTGACATGTCCTGACATCCCAATGGCCAGGGCTGGAGTGGGCAGCTGTAGCCAGGACTTAGACAGGGAAGGGTCTCTGTGAAATAAATCCTTGAGAATATGTAATAACCTGGAAAAAGGATATAAAAATCCTGCAGTGACAGGAGGTGAGATCCCTTGCAGGTAGCCAGATGCTGTGAATTTGCTTGACGTCTCCTCCACCTCTGGAGACCCACTGGCTGCTCTGTACGAGATGCCTTAGGTGTAAAGTGGATTAACGCAGGAGCTAGGCCTGGCCGCTGGCCCTGTGTGAGGCTGAAGGTGGTTAGGAGCAGGTGGTGGATGCGTGTGGCATGTCCCCAGCCAAAAGTCAGGCCAGGAATATGGTGCTTTCCATGGTATATCCTGGGCGATCTGCTGCTCAGCGGGAGCAGATCTCTGTCTGCTCCCGGCGAGCAGGCAGGCAGCAGGCATAACAGAGCCTGCTCCTGCTGCAAGATGGGCACTGCAGCAGCACTTGCTCCGTTTTTCAATTGCATCATGTGCTCCTGCCCTGCAAAAGCCGGTGGAGCTGCTGGCTTCAGCCGAACAGCAGGCTACCCAGTGAAAGCTTTACAGCGGGGATGCCTGTGGGACAGGGCCTGGATGCCAGGCTGGTCCTATAAGTAACTTTGGTCCCTTGGCTAAAATTTGGTGCAGTTGGTGTTTTTAGTGCTGCAGTTGCATGACCAGTGTACCCTCAGAAGTCCTGCCCATGGACAGGGCTTGCTTTACTGTCCACTAGCAAAACCAAAGCTCTCTGTGATGTTCTGTGTTGCACTGGGCTGTGTGGACTGGATATCTCTCTCCTATTCAGTGAAGAGCCATCTGTGTGCTGGGTAAAATCTTGCAGAAGCAGGCAAGCTGCTTCCTCCAGCTCCCAAGAACATGTTGTCTCTCACTCGTTCAGCAAAGCAGTTACGTTGTGGGACAAAAGAGGTGATGGGAGCCTGGAAGGTGTCCTGGACAAAGGATTTGGTAACTGGCATCTCTGTCTCCAGGTTATGCAGGGTCCTGATCTTCACTCACTAAGTCCATGTGGAGATGGGATGCCTTTCCAGGGATGTGCCCAGCTGGGGAGATTCTTTGCCTCGCCTTGACTCCTCACCAATGATGAGTTTAAAATCCTGATGGCAGCATGAAACATCCCTCCATCCCTGGACTGTGGGGCTGCATGCTCCTTAACCATTAAGGTTCTTCCTTCCTTTGTGGCAGCAGAACGTCCTGCCTAAGAGAGAGCTTTTGTCCATTTAATAAACGTTAGTGCATCAATCTGTGATTTATGCAGTCCTCTTTTGATCCCCTGTAAGCTGTCAGCACCCGCAGCACCCTGTGGCACTGAGGCCCCAATTACACATTGGGTGCAGAAGTCATTTCTACTCGATCTGAAGCTGTCACAGGCGAGCTGTTTGGGGGTGCCACTGTTCTTGTGCTGTGAGAGACGTGAAAAACCAGCCCTTCTCCCCAGGTCACTTAGGGCTTGAGACCTCAGGATCTCTTTCCCAGGCTGCAGCATCTCAGATACTCAGTTGTTGTTTGAAAAGAAGCTGTTTTCTGCTTGATTGTGCTTGTCAAAATGCTTTGAATAGCTCCTCCAGGTCCCGGCCAGGTCTGGCTCTTCCAGGTCACATGTTAAGCTGCCCAGGTCTCAGCGCAGATCCCTGGGGGGCTCCTGCTGGGAGCCCTCCACTCACACACACGTGCACCCTTGCTCGCTATCCTCCAACAGTCACGTACATTCCTGCCCTTTGTCACCAGCCACCCTGGCACTGAGACTGCGGAAAGGGAAGTGGCTGTCTGTACCTCCTCTGGCCTCCCACCACGTGTCACCTGGGGACCCCAACAGGCTGAGTTGAGGACAAGTGAAACTGCAGCAGAATAAATAGCTGTGTAGCATGTGCCTTTTGGTCACTCTGAGGTTTTTGTAGAGATATCTTCCCACCTGGAGTACAGGCTTTGGGGATGGAGCCACCAACAGCTTGCTGACAGTGAGTGGCTGGTCAGCACTGCAGTCCCAGGGACCCTGGAAAGCTGCTCTTGCCCTAATGCATCCTGACCCCCACCTCTGCAGCAAGGGAGGGGACAGCCATTGCAGACAGGATGCCCTGACTGAGGAGCCACAGGAGCCAACAGAGCATCTTCTGAATGGGTGTGAGACCTTGAGCGGAGCAGTGGTCCTCGCCTGACCACGCTTTTCAGTGACGATGTTCGCCCCTCCTCTGCAGCAGCAGGCGTGCAGCTTTGCTGGGGTGGTCCTGTGCAACACAGACACTGCAGGTGAGTTGAGAGGTGACTGCAGGTGAGGCCAGATCCCACTGGGGCAGTGCTAGAAGGGCACTGAAGAAGACCTGGCACCTGACCCTAGAAGACTTCCATGCCAAGGAGTATGAAAGGGGAGTAAAAGAGCTTGGGGATGAAAAGAGGAGAAGGTGAGCGTGGGGCACGGAGGGAGATGTCTCTCTGGAAAGTACTGCGGGGAACTGAAAGTGACAGGGAGTAGCACAGGAACTGTGCTTGCTGCTCCCGGGGATCTCCTCTGTGAGCTCCCAAGCGGAAGGAGGCAGCCAACAGCAGGGAGATGCTGGCTGGAGGCGAGGAGGTGCAGGGCTGCGTGGGGATCTCCAGCACAGCAGTGCCTGGGCGGCGCTGGGATGGCAGCAGGCGTGCAGGGGGGGCGAGCAGGGCAGCCTGTGGGGTCAGAGCGAGGGGCAATGGCTGGGTGGAAAATAGGGCCAGAACCTGACTGCCAGGGGAGGGTGCCAGGCTTTCTCTTCCCATGCAAGAAGATGTAATGACATGTGTGAATATCCTATTTCTTTCCTTGTTCCTCCTGTCTCAACCATCTACAGGAAATTTATTGTTGCTGCCTTGGTCAGGATATGCATCCAAGGGAGATTTATTGCCATCCTCATGGCCAGAGAGGAGAGATTTATAGGAGCCCATCCCCATGGCACAGACAGGTAGACCCAGGGCATAACATGGAAGTCTCTGATGTATTACGGCAAACGATGGAGAAACAAGCGGCTGGGATGCTCACTCAAATACCCACGGAAGCCCAAACTGTTGTTTCTCTTTGACTGTTTAACTGTTCTGCGACCACCCTGCCATCGTCCTCAACATCCCATGGAGAGGTCTGCAATGCCCCTGAACTCAGAAGCTTCCCAGCCTGAGACTGAGCTAGAAGCCCTTTTATTTTCTTCCTGTGATGCCAATCCCCCAGCCTCCTGCTGAGATCGGCCTGGCTGCAAGCTTGAAGTGGGGCAAGGATCTGGGATTGTTTACTCCAGAAGCAAGCACCTCAAGGAGGGGAGTTGGAGAGGATGAGTCTGACCCTGAGTGACAGGGAAGGTTTGACTGGCTCGGTCAAGCAAAGTCTTGGCATTTCAGTTTGTCTCCTGCATCCCACGTGGTGGCAGTGACAGGCTGAGGTTCCCAGTGTGCCCCACCATGCTCACAGCTGTTTGTGGGGCTGTGCTGTGAGCTACATCCACATTTGCACCAAACCCAGCAAAAGCCCGCAAAAATAAATTGGAGTCTAGGAGAAGATGGGGTGGTAAATATCAAAAATGAAAACCACAGCAGCAAAACAGCAGGATGAGCTTTTTGAATCTGTAAAGCCTGGCAATACTTTTGTTCAGGTTTGAATGGATTTGCACTGAAATTTTAATTAATACCTTTTTTTTCTCATAGAAAAAACTATTAAGTTTAAAACCAAAAAGAAACCCAACCCCTGCTTTATTTAAAGAAAAAAACCCTCAGTTTCTTGGACTTCTAAACACATTTAACCAAGAAAGAGAAGAGCAAGTCACTTTGCAAATTGCTTCTGTTAAGTTCTAAACTCATTGCAATCCTGGATTTGATTCAATCAGCAGAGGGCAGGGACTTTAAAAATGTCACTTTGGAACAGAGGCACGTGGCACTGTGGCATTTGTTAAAGACCCTCCACCTTGTTTGGCCACTGCTGCTGCCAGAGGTATCCCTCTGCAAATCCAGCCCATCTACACACCTCTGCAGAAGAGAGAAATGCTGGATCTGTGGGAGGAGCTCTACCAGCCCCTTTGGGCACCTGCTACCCAGTTAAAGAGGGGTGAAGGTGGGGAGGAGATGCTCTGCCAGCCCCTGCAGAGCCTGCTGCTGCTGGGCAGCTTTGGGAGGGCAGATGACAACGTGGTGAGGGGCTGAGGAGGCCCAAAGGGAGGCTGAGAGTATGGAAAAAGGCACAGCAAAAGCTAACAAGGCAATGAGGGAGGGAAGAGGGAAGGAGGGTACCTCAAGGAGGAGATGTCAGACCTGGCAGAGCAGGGGTAGGGCCGGTGGGGGCACACGGCTCTGGGTGCACACGGCTCTGGGTGCACGTGTGTGTGCTGCAGACAGAGGAGGTGAGCTCAGCACTGGGGGCTCTGGGATTCAGCTGGCGCTTTGCTTTAACAAACCAGGCTGGTGAATGGAGGGTTTGGTGACTGCTGGTGGGAACCTGCTCTGGGACACCTCCAAGCAGCCTGAAATGCAACTGAGGAAGTTCCTCAGCGCTCCTCTTTGCATTGCATGAATTTTCAGGCAGTGCTGCCAGTGAAAGAGGTGGTGGTGGCCTCTTCCGTACAGCTTCCTCCAGGCATTTCCTTGTGCTGGCGTGGGTGATTTCAATGAGAACCAGACCAGCTCACAGTTCCAGATGCCAGGTAACCCTGGGTGAAGGTAGAAGTTACTTTTGGATCAGGTGATCCAACTTAAGCACACCTGCTTGAGGGAGAAGAGCCAGCCATTTGCTTGGGGTGGGGTGGGCAGGATGAGTTCTTTCAGCAACAGTTTGTAGTTAGATAATGTAAAGCCGTTTGTGAGTTTGTATCTGCTGCCTCCAACGCCAGCGACTACCATGCACAATAACATACAAGGAGAAGGGTTGTGTCCTGCTGGGAGATACTTGTTACAACAGGCAGAGGATATCCAGAGCCCTGAGAGAGATGAGCACTGTGCCCCTTCAGTGGCGTCAGTGCAGACTGACAGTCACGGTACCTCCAGCCCACAGCAACGGCTGCCTGCTGGAAACGTACCGTGGGCAAGGTGGTGGTAACTGGGGTAGCTGCTCTGTGTTTGGCTCAGTTTGTTCAATGCCTTTCTCTGGAGTTAAAGATCCCAGGCTGTTCTGTGGTAGGGCACCAGACTGCAAGAAATGCTATCATCTGCTGTGTTCCTGCACTCGGCAATCTGTGGGCCGTGGTTTGAGGGTTGAACCAAGCCCCGTGCTCAAGCCTGGGACAGCTGGTGCCTTAGGACCGATGAGCAGAGACGTTGCTGCTCTGTTGCCTCGGTGGGTGAGGGAAGGCTCCTCTGTGGGGCTCAGGTGGCCATTTTCACCTTCCTGCCACAAACCATCATGAACTCAGGGCTCCCTGGCTGTTCCCAAGTTTCTCGTTCCAGTTTTGAAAGAAGTCCAATCATTTTATAGTAAGAGTCATCTTCAGATGTCAAAACTCATGCCTGGAATGATTCCATGTATTTTCTTGCTGGATGTCATCTCCCACGTTCCACTGACACAGTCTTGGATACATACTCCGCAGGGTTGGGCCAAGACTAAAAAGAGCATTTCTAGAGCTCTTTACCTGGGCTGAAAACCCACAGAATGGAGTCCGTGATAACTGTTGTTGTGGATACTGATCTGTCTGGTCTCTGGATGGAGAGGACAATGGAGGAACGATGCTGTAGCTGACTTTAGGTTGCCCTGGCATCTGAGTACAGCCAGGATTTGCAGCCGGAGAGGGAAAAGGTGTTTTATGTGGTGGGAGTCTCCACATGACATACATGGCAACGTATAAGGTCAGTCCAGAAGTATTATTTATAAATGCTTTGAACTGAGGTGCCGAGGAATATCCTCTGAGGCTGAAAGGCTTTTAGCTCCTAGCCTGACCAACTCACCCCAGGATCAGCAAACTTCTGCACTGAAATTGCCATGGTTCCAGCTTCTGTGGATAACTCTGAACCAGACTGGACCTTGGCTCACACTCCCGTTGGTAAAAGATGCAGCAGGGTGTAACAGAGGGAAGAATTTGTGTGAAACTGTACATACAAGTGGTACCGCTGGGCAGAGCACCTTTCGGATAGGAGCTTCACTGCCGGTAGCTGACAGCAGCCTTCGCTACAGCAGCTATTCTGCCTGCTGGCCAGCAGACGGGGCTTCAGCTGCTCCTGGAGGAAACACCACTGAGCAAGGGGAAAAAGTGGCCTGCGTCCATTTTTTAAAGACACAAAGGTTTTAACAGCTATGGAGCAAGCAATTCTCCTCGGTTCATGGCTGCAGAAAAGGATTCAGGTCCCTTGCTCTTTGCTGAGGGGCAGAGGCAGAGCTTTCTTCTCCCTAGCCCATCACTTCACTTTCTCCACTGCTCCAGGCACGTTTTTTCTGGGATCTTTGAAGCTTGCCCAACGCTGACCAAGTGTGGGGTTTTTCCTTTTCCAGTTGTGTCTTACCTCCTTTAGAGTTATCTTTTTTTTCACCTTCTAACAAAGGCCTCCCTGGCTACTGAAGCCTAGAAAAATCCGATTTAGCCAGCTAGGCTGGGAATTTTGTGCTCCTTTAAATTTCTGTGCCTTTGCCTAAGCGTGTCCTGTGTTTTTTTCCCTAATACGGCACTGCAGCCTGACCCTGTTGAGCAGAGCTGACCAGAGGAAGATGGTGAAGGAAAGGCCCATGGAGGCAGGAGTCATCTGAGGATAAGGCAGGGCTCAGCAGCCTCCTCCAGCGCTGCTCTGCTGCTTTGCACAGGATGGTGTTGGCACGGGATGGTGCTGGCAGGCACAGACAGCAGATCACTCGGCACTTCCCTCTGGAGCAGAAACTAAGAGTACAGTGGTGCCCATGTGATGAGAGACCACAGTGCCCCGCAGCATGCCAGGTCTGCAGGACCAGCTCTCTCCCTGAGAGAAGGCTGCAGGTGGAACACTTCCTAAAATGCCATGGCGGGGTGCTGTGTGAGCGGCCAGCAGCAACCAGCGTGGCGAGACAGCATCTGCCCAACAAGCAAAGCTTTCTCTGCAGCAGGGCCAGGACTAGCTGAGAATTTTCACAGTAGGTGCAGCCCAAAGCCTCTTCTCTGGTGCTGGTGAGCAAAATCATTCCTTTGGAGAAGAGGACCATGATCTCATGTGGGGTACATGAACGTGCATATGGGTCAGTCCCACTGTCTTCACGTTCGGGCAGGGGTGGGAAGAGACTGAAACATGTGAAAGTTGCAGGTGAGATGGAAGAGAAGGGAGAAAGGCAGTAGGTGGGATAAGGGATGCCTAACGAGAAAGCAGAAGTCAAGAGACAACATGGAGATAGGCAGTGAGAAAGAAGGGGAAATCTGAACAACAAACCTCAGCAAAGAGAGAAAGCAAAGGGGAAGAGAATGCAAAGGACATGAAAACCATAGTGTGATGTGGCAAAAAGCCAGGAGGGGAAGTCCTGACCTCGAGCCCAACAGCGCTGGGTACTCACGCCTTGGCTCTGCTCCTGTGCTCTTAGGCTAATGTTTCTTTGTGCCTGATCCTTCTTCCGTTCATGGCATTTCCAGACATGTCCAAGCTCCAGTGGAAAGTGTTTAATCTATTACTACATTGGACAAGGATCTAACTGTGAATGTTGAGGAAAATACCTTCTGGGTAAGACACAGCCCAGTCTTCGGTTCCCTGCAGCCTACACCAAGGGGACATCTATCCATTTACAGCTAAAGGCCAAATCTCAGAAGCTGCAGCTGAGATCTGCCTTTCAGCTATTCTAAGGGGACTGATCTTGTGAGTAATGGCAACAAAAATGGCTTTTCTACTTACATTTCTTATCTCTTAGGGAAGTTCATGTCCATCTGGTAAGAAACAGCACATCATTGTTAACCCTGGTACTAAAACCACCACAAAACTATTTTCCTATCTCTTTATTTTCAAAACTGTTTATTCCCTGGATTGAGTTTCACAGCGCTTTGCTACTCAAAGAGGACTTTTCAAAGCTTGACAAGGAAAAGTAGTGATCCAGACAGTTTCTGTCGTTACTATGAGCCAAAAATAATTTTCCTATTTGGGGACAAAATCCAACACTTTTTTTCTGAAAATATTAGAAAAGGTGACTTTAATCTTGGCTGATGTGCAGACCTCTGAGAAGTGAAGTCCTTAGAGGCTGTGACTTGAAGGTATATTGAGAACTGCCCCAGAAGCATGAGGATGCTTCCAGAGAGATGCCTGAGGAGAGGGAAGCCTTTTGTGCCCCCAGTAGTCACCGGCAGGACTGCAAGTCCAGACACGATGAAACTGCAATCCTCTCAGAGCTGAAAACATTGGAAGAAAAGCAGTTTTGCCTCTTATCCAGAACTGGGGGGAAGACTACTTGGGATCACCATGTGAGCACTTATCAGCTCCTTTGTGCTGGGGGTGGCAGAGCGATGAGCCAGGGCAGGGTTGTTGCCTGCTCTTCTGCAAACAAGGGGTGTCTGGCAACACAAAAGGCAACAAAAAAGAGAGAAAAGCACAAGAAGCCACAAAATGAGCCAAACTAATTCAGAAAAAAAACCAACAGAAAACTATTTTTGAAGAATCTGTGATTTTCTCCATACCAAACGTGGAGGAGGAAAGATGAATTAATTCAAAACACACTCTGTGCTAAAGCCACCAGTAAAGAAATCTCAAACTTGCAGGAAGGCCAGCAGCAGAGTCAGCACGAGAAGAGGCCACAGCTATCACCAAGAGGCAGCAGTGCCCAGGCTCCTGAGAGGGCAGGGCAAGCACTACCAGAGATCCTCCCCTCCACCCTGAGCAGCAGCTACCTGGGCAGGAGGAAGGAGCAGGCATGAGTTCATCGCCAGCGACTCATCGGAAGCAGCATGGAGTTTCCAAGCCTTGCCAGCTCCACAGCAGCAAGCAAATTAATCCCGAGGGTAGCTCTGCTGGGGACTGGCAGCAGAAGGGTGCTTCAGCAAAGGGACAGCCTGACCCCAGGGGAAGTTCTGGGCTTCAGCTCCAAGCCCAGAGCCGCTGCTTCGCGTTGAGCATTTTACTTACCTCTAAAGTCTCCTGTTTAAGCCTGTCATCCCTCTCTGCCAAGAGGCACAGGAGGTGTGGGACTGACAACAGTGGCGAACAACCCTGCTGCAGTACTAGGTGAGAAGACAGACAGTAACACAAAATTGTACTACAGTTCACTAAAAATGTTAGTTACATGAGAGAAATCCATAGGAAACCAGGCTTTCCTATGAGTGCCTGTAAAGGAACAAAACCCTGATGCCTTCCTGGAAAGTCTTGTGACTTCCAGCTCCAATTAAAAATGCTCTTGGCATTTTTCTTACTCAACTCAGTGGCAGGGCGGCCAACTTGGAAGCGTCCAGACAGCACAGGGCACTGGTTGCTGGAAGCCTATGATGGAGAAGCAATCATCCAGTCCCAATTAATGATCCAAAGCTGGCAATGGGAAGAGAAGCAGGAGCAACAGAAGACTCCAATTTGACGTGGATTTCAAAATGCTTTACACTATGTCCCGCAGGTTTGCGTACGTGTGGGCAGTTTGGTTGCAAGGCTGACCTCCCCGGCATAGGTACCTTGTTTGAACACATGCACAAAGTCCTTGTCCCAGGCAGTGTCCTGTTCCCAGCCTCGTCTGCTCAGTTTCTGATGATTCAGATCTGAAGGGAAGTTGCCCTTTTGTTTCTGAGCAGGTTGTTTACAGCGACTGCCTGTTCACGCTTGGATTGCACAGCTACACGAACAGGACGTGGTTACGGGGCTCACAGGTTCGCTGCAGCTGCGCAGGACCCTTCAGCTCATTGGTAGCCATCAGAAGGATTATTTGAGGACCTTTTTTTGATACAGCTGCGCAGTCATCCAAGAACAACTGTATTTTTGTCCTTATTGGTGTTCTCCACAGGGATGCTGGATGGACATAAGTTTTTCTTCAGGCCCTGGCACCAGGGCTATGGATGCTGTTGCTGCTGGAGAGCTTTTGGCTCCCCGTGCTGCTGCTGCCCTGCTGGGTCCCGAGCCTTTGGGCGCCTGCCTCGTGTACCTCGCTCAACACTGAGTTTGGTATGCTTGTTAAACCTGTTATTTGAGGTATTTTTTTGCTATACAAGTCCGTTCGATGTTCCAAACCTTTATTATGCAGCCGTGCAACGACCCACTTGGTGTACTTTGTCCATGCATCCTCCCCAGGCCTACAGAATCACTGTGTGCTAGCCCCGCGCCGCCTCCCGCGGGCCAGGGAGGCAGAGCCACGCACCACCCCGCCAGGCAAACGGTGCCGCCAGCATCGCTCTTGGTGCCACCGAATGTGCTCCCGCACGGCCCCCGGGTAAGGTACACCGCTGGCCCACAGCCCACCGGCCCCGGTCCTCCTGGGGGAAGGGGCCTCAG
>NW_010250572.1:0-2678 GCF_000690775.1 Eurypyga helias
GGACTGGGAGAAGCTATTGGAATGGCTACATCTCAAAAGAGGACACACTGGAGCCAAAGATCTCTATTGAGAAGCCCAAGTTAGAGGCTGGCCAGTTACCCGGGAGAACTGTCGTACCCGTATTTCTGCTTGTGGGCAATGTCGCTTGGAATGGTTACATCTCAAAAGAGGGCACACTGGGGCCAAAGATCTCTATCGAGAAGCCCAAGTTAGAGGCTGGCCGGTTACCCGGGAGAACCGTCGTACCTGTATTTCTGCTTGTGGGCAATGTCGCAGTCGTTTAGAAAGGCACCCCTTGGAAGAGGCCCCCCTTCACCTGAGAGAGGGTAAGGTTCTCTCAGAGACCTGGCAGATTTACATCTCAAAAGAGGGCACACTGGGGCCAAAGATCTCTATCGAGAAGCCCAAGTTAGAGGCTGGCCGGTTACCCGGGAGAACCGTCGTACCTGTATTTCTGCTTGTGGGCAATGTCGCAGTCGTTTAGAAAGGCACCCCTTGGAAGAGGCCCCCCTTCACCTGAGAGAGGGTAAGGTTCTCTCAGAGACCTGGCAGATTGATTATATAGGACCTTTTAGAAAATCCGAAGGAAAACAATACGTGCTGGTGGGAGTGGAGGTAGTGTCCGGCTTACTTCAAGCTGAGGCTTTCGCACGAGCAACAGGGGAAAACACTGTTAAGGCCTTAAAGAAATGGTTTAGCTTCTTTCCCAAGCCTGACTCAATCCAGATAACAGAACCCACTTCACCTCAGGTGTCGTACAGGAGTGGGCCCGAGAGGAAGGGATTAAGTAGGTGTTCCACACTCCCTATTACCCTCAAGCCAATGGTATTGTAGAATGGTCCAATGGACTACTTAAAAAATTCCTGCAGTTAGGCAATTCTGGATGGACAGATCGACTATCTGGTGCTGTAAAAAGAGTAAATGATCGTTGGGGAGCAAATGGGTGTCCTCGACGCAATGCTTTTTGTCTGGCTGCCCCATCTATCATGCCCATAACAGCTGATCCAAGTAGATCCAAAGGTCACAGCTACCTCCCGGGTCAACTGGTGTTAGTGGAAATATACCCTCTGTGGGAACAAAACTCCCCTTACAATCATGGAACCTCTCAATAAGCATACTTATACTGCAAGGGATGCCCAGGGAAAAAAATACAAGATCAATGCTCGGTGGATTATCCCTGTGTTTTAACCTCGGTTCTCCCAGAACAGAGTATTGGTTTTGGGGGTTTTTTGGGGTTGTTTTTGGGGTTTTTTGTGTGTGTGGTGGGGTTTGTTTTGGTTTGGTTTGGTTTTCCCCCCTTTCACAGATGAAGTCCGTGGGACAAAATTACGACCTCCACTGAAGAAGAGACAGAGGTTGATCCTGATTCCTTGTATACTACTGGTAGTTATAGCCTTGTGGATCATTGTAGGATGTATAGAGTGCCACCACCAGCACTGCTTTGGGTGGCTGTTTTCTCCACCCTTAGCACCACAGAAGACATAACCATCAACGTTGCAGGTCCTGAAGAGGAAAATAAATTTGTGGCCCTAGGTTATCAAATAGCTCATGCATTTAACCTCAGCAATTGTTGGGTCTGTGGTGGTCCAAATGACCTTGAAAGCTGGCCATGGGTAGCCCAGACCATCCTGCCAAAATCGTTGGTTAGTAACCTGAATATGATCCATAATAGTATGATCCTCCTGAATTTTGGCAGGAGGAAGGGAACCCCCCATCCTGCCAAAATGGTTGGTTAGTAACCTGAGTATGATCCATAATAGTACAGAATTTTGGCAGGAGGAAGGGAACCCATGGATAATCCACTTTCCTGGGAAGGGTGCCTATTGTTTAAATAGGACCAAGGTAGGAGGTGTGCAGGTAGGAAAAAGTGATTTTAATTGGACTTTATCCCTAGGATTTGATTGTTGGGACTCCCATTGTAGACCCTTTGATTGTAGCAGTAGCCTTAAGTGGAATCTAACACATATTAGACTCTCTAATGGCAATTGGGTAAAATGTCCTCTCAGAGGCCCCAATGGAAAGGGGTGTAAAGCTGCCATGAGAGACAAGAAGTTTGATCCCCGACTCTCTTTTTGTATGCGAGACACCACCACCAGCAAAAATCACATTATACGGGATTATCAGTGGGCATGGCAACATCGAAATGGAACCCGCATACTGCTCAAAGAATTTTGGTCTAGTCATAATCCAAGCAAGTGGGGATGTAATTGTGTGTGGAAAAATGCATCAGGAGCATGGAAGTGTAAATACTGTGATCAATATGGAGAACAGACTATTGTAGGAGGACCATTAGGGCCAGGATCCACATTATATTATGATCAACCAATGGACAAATGGGAAGGTCCTTTTTCAAATGGGTCCTGGGCTCTGAAAGGACACTATTGGATTTGTGGACGGCATGCATATCGCAGATTGCCACAAAACTGGACTGGTATATGTTATGTGGGATATATATTGCCCCTTGTTCTTTCTGCTTCCAGAGGATGAGGGCAAAGGATTGGGTATTAAGGTGTATGATGATCTCCAACGATATCGGCGGTCCATTGACACCTCCATAACAAGCAAAAGTAGTGAAACCTGGGGCAAAGATGATTGACCACCTCAGCATATAATCCAGCACTATGGGCCTGCCACATGGAACCCCAACGAATTGGTTAGTGGTGCCCAAGAACCCATCT
>NW_010250573.1:0-12887 GCF_000690775.1 Eurypyga helias
TCATCCCCCAGTACCCCCAAGTCCAGAAGCCCGACGCGGAGATGGACAGTGCCCCAGCTCAGCCCCTGCCGTTAGAAGCAGTGATATTTAGACTTCTTTCCCCATTTTTTCAGTCAGGATTCACTGCTGGGATAGGACTACAGCCTGCAGCTGCGCTTTAGGATACTAGGGGCTGCATGAAGGGACCCGGAGCCTGGAGACGGGCCACTTTCTGCAGTGGTGGGAGGATACCAGGAGGTCCCAAGGCACGTTTCACCCCAACACAACACTAACTGGACTCTGAGCAGGGAAGGCTGTGGTCCACGTGATGGGAAGAACCAGCGAAAGACTATAAAACAGATCAAATCCTGCCCAGTGCTGGCAGAGGGAAGGCTTTCCTCCAAATCATCAACTTCCAAGGGCTCTGAACAGAATAGGTTTTGCACAGTCGCTTCCACATACCTGGAAAGCGCTGCTCTTGCTACCTTTAAGGCTTGATCCCAGATCTGTTCCACACAGGAGTCTCTCACTCTGCACCCTGGCTTTAGGCTGCCTGTGCCCGCTCCAGCCTGCGCTCCCTGGCTCCCACGTAAGGCCTCATCTCCAGCTCCTCCAAAGGGCTCTCCTTGGCCAGGGAATGGAGATGACCAGGCTCTTCTGGCTGTGTTTAAGCAGACGTGCATTCCTAGTAAGCCTGCCCCCCCAGGCTGCCATGACCTGCCATGGTCAGGACACCACAGCTGAAGGACTAGATGTCACTCCTGTACAGGGGACAGCGGTTTTAGCAGCCCACTCACAGGCCAATGCAACCAGTATAGCAGGGAGGGGTGAGGGGAATGTGGGTCTTCCCAACAACACACTAAATGAGGGAGAGGCAGGGAAGGCCAGGCTGTCCTTAGTATCCCCCCTCCGCCTGTTTGTGCGGCAGTGAGGCCGTTTCTTCACCCCGCTCACGGCCACAGGGTAGGAAAGGGGGAAGCCAGCAAGAAGAGCCCATGTGGCACCACGGTAGATGGACAAGAGACAGAACCTAGAACCACCTTCACTCTGCAGGTAAACCGAAGCCTACCTCAGCGCCACACAGACACCTTCTCTCCATACCACTGCACCCAGGCTCCGAGAGGCATTTTGGGCTTGCACGTTAATCAAAACCATCTGAACTCAGCTCATTTCTAGCTCTATCTAAATTTCCTCACCCAGCAAGCGTCCAAGAGCACCGCATGCCCCTGGCCCCACGCGGTGCCCGTCCTGCCAGCAAGCGCAGCTGCGGCGTTGGCTGCCATTCCCTGCGGCCTGCAAGGAGCCCACCTGCCTGATACGGATGTGCCTCCCAGCAGCACCAGCGATTCGCACATGCAGGAGAGGACCTGGGCAGGCAGGCTGCACCCCTCCTAATTAGCTGGAGGAAGAGGAACACTTGAACTTGCTCCAAAAGGAAGCACAAGCTCCAGTTTCCCCACACTCATTTACTTGCAGAGCTTGCCCAAACCTGCGAGTAGGTGTCAGCTTGCTGACAGGCAGTTTAGAGGAAGCAGAGTTAGGCCAGTGCAAGTCAGCTGGGGGTATTGACCCTTCTGGCAGTTTGGATGTAGAGCTTGGGCTCGGCTAAACATGTCTGTCTTCCCCTCTCTATCTAGAAGAACTGGCCCTTGCCAGCCATTACTTTTTTCATCATGACTCATTCCCACTGCAAGTTCCTTGTAACCTTCAATGCTGTCTGTCTGTGCAGGCCCTGAAAAATGCACCGGGGAGAACGCCATCCGAGCACCTAAACCCCTTCCATACAGGCAATTCCTAGGGAAGAAACAGACATACTATGAAACACCCCACTTTCGGTTTTAACCACACAAAGAATTTACCAAAACACCCTTTATTTTTCTAGAACGTCATACGTTGCAATAGTCCAGTTTAGCTCAGGGCAAAGCTTAAGGCCAATAAATACAAAGAGGAAGAATCTCTCCAGAGCGAACACCTGCCCCTCAGGGGATGATGGCATTGAGATACACTGGCTGCGTCAGTGGCACGCACCAGCGAGCTCTGGTGTGCAGCACGGACAGCATACAGGCAAAAGCCAAACCAAGAGCCAGCTTCCTAAGCAAGCAGCCTGACCGGGAGCCATCGCTACAGCGGCGGTGCATCACAGCAGCGAGCTTTAAGTGCTTTGTAGCGAGTTACCAGGAAGGAGTAAGCGTTTGCAAAATGCGCAGTGACCCAATCACATCCAAGACTCTCGGGAATAGGGGTTTGATGTTAAAAGTTTCTCTGTGCTCATAACGTAGGGCAAGGCCTGCTCAGCAACGAACGCACACCAGTGCCACAAACCATTGACAGCTGCAGGTGCAAAGGAGGAAATGCTAGAGGCGTGATAGTGCTTCCATGTTTATTTTCCCCAAAGAGAC
Source organism: Eurypyga helias (assembly GCF_000690775.1). Lineage (NCBI taxonomy): Eukaryota > Metazoa > Chordata > Aves > Eurypygiformes > Eurypygidae > Eurypyga > Eurypyga helias. The sequence continues at coordinate 2,379 of NW_010250573.1, forward strand.
ATAAAAAGAGTTAAAACAGGTCTAAAAACCACAAAGCTTTATATAACAGCTCACAATACATAAATACTGACTGTGCTTCCTGCTTCGACAAACCAGCAGGGAGGTCTCTTATCCAGGCCTTTATGTCAGTAGGTGCATAAAGCTGTTTCATTTGCTTCAGGTACAGAACGAGTGACAGGAGAAGTGTATGGAAGAGTCATTCCAGTTTGGTTCAAGGCCAGGAAATTCTCCTGAGAGGGATGCTGTGCTGCTGACTGGATGCCATGTTCAACAGATACTGCTCACATCGCGTACAGATGTCCGCAGTCAGCCAGTCTGCCATGCTCCCTGTGTAACAGCACAGAGGCTGTGCTAGGCAATGGGGTTCCAAAATAACAGGTACACTGGAGTGCCAGAGGGAAAAAGAAATGCAGAAAAGCTGACCCAGGTTTCTGTCAGAGGGCACGGTGTTCTTCTACCCATCCCTCATGCAAACACTGCTAAGTGGTTTAGCTAAATGCACGAGTTCAGAGCAGTCAGCTCCACTCCAGGAGGCCGAACAGCTTCATTTACTGACAGCCTGTCAGCCAAAGGGCTAACGGCTATTGGCGCCTGATCCAAGGTTATGGCTGCAGCCTTACACCCCAAGATTGTTTTTGTTGTTGCCATCCTGAAGCATGGCAGTAATGCAGTCGCTCAGACCTGTTCTAAGACAGGCCAAACCGCAGCCCCACACAGTTAACTTCAGCAGTGAATGCTACCCCGGATTTTTGGCAACTTTGAACCAGAAGCTGCTGTGACTTTATTTTGGCTACATTAAAGAACATTTTCAAGGAGAAAAAGATACCTGTTTCCTCAGTAGAAAGAGGAGAACAGATAACGTATGTTTCCAGTCCTAGACATTGCAGTTATACCCACAAGGTCTGGCCTTTCCACCCAGAACTATCAAAAGCTCTTTCTGAAACAGCTCCCTTTCTGGGGACAGAAAGGGAGGGGTATGTGTGCAGAGGGACTGAGAAGCCACTTGTGGCATTAGTCTTCAGCCAGTTATACCCAAGACTATCAGCGTATTTTATTTCTAGGTATAAAGGGGCTACTCCTGGGTTGTAGTGACAGATCCCCAGCTGGGGGAGGGGTAGAATATGACAGGGTCTGGAAATTCTCACATAAACGAAGCTGTCACAAGCTTCTATGCCTGAGCTACCACAGACACTTCTGAATCTATGTCCGAAACCTGGTAGCTAAAAAGCAAAATGGATTTCAGAGCACCTCCACATCCTCCCTTTTGGTCATCCAAAACCCACAATACTTCCAGACAACTACAGTTAGAGCAGTGGCAAAGCCAGTCACTCAGCATGACATTCAGCTGACCAGCATAGTACCACACACTGCTGTCTGCATGTTTGTAGACTTGCACATACAAGTAACGGGTAACATCTGTCAAGGCAGAACCAGAACACCCCGGTCCCAGCTTACCCAAAACGCTCCCCGTGCTCTATTTCATGCAGCAGCTCCAAGTTCTTCTGCTCTTGAGTAGCTGGGTCCTCCTCTCTGGAGAGTCTCAGAAGTTTTAGGAGGTGAAGTGGGATATGTACACATGTTCTGAAGGGCATGGACATCTAGAATCACAATGCAAATCACCTGAGTTCTCAGGGAAACACATCCTCCATCTTAGCAGGAAAATTTCCATGGCATGCAATTGATCTGTTGGTGCACTTCGAAGGTAGACATTAACACAGTGTACTTCCAGACCCTTGTATAAATAGAGCACAGGGTAATCCCAACCACTTTACACAGGATGAAAGAAAGAGGAACCAGAGGCTTTTTGAGCTGAGTAAGACAAGAGAAGTCTGTGGCAGATTGGCTGCTTTCGCCCCTTGTAATATTCCCTCTTCCGTTTTCTTCGAAACAAGCTAGAGGGTAGGTTTGAGGTACCAGTGGGATGAAGGAAAGCTTCCTATGACTAGTTGAGGTGCAGGGAAACCAGAAAATGTTAAACCCCATGTGCTGATGACACTAGGCAAGACCAACCTTACCTTGATGCAGCAGTCACAGCAGACAACACTGAGAGGAAAAAAGTTCCCAGCATGACTATTTGAGTAAAGCTCAGCAGATACCAATTCTGCAGCTAAGGGTGACTTGCACAAGTAAGTCTTAATTTGTGATTGCGGCATAATCGCTTGATGGCAAAGTAAGCAAGCTTAGAACCCCCCTATCCAGTTTGCCAGCCCCCCCCACCCCCATTTATCCTCGTTTAAACCACCTGAAATGTGTCAGGATCCATAGCTTGAAGGCTTTACCTGCAAATGCCCACTACTTTTCACTCAGCACTACCACTAGACAGTTAGTCAGTTCCCAGAGGTTGTTTACTTGTTGCCTGTAATCAATCCAGTGCTTCACCACTGCTTCAAACAGATTTAAGTGAGCCTCAGTGAGCCTGAAGCTTCTTTTTTCCTCTCCCATGAACAGAAAACCTCTGACACAGAAGTGGATACAAGCAGGTCCAACCCCTTTCCCAGACACAGGGTGTGGAGTTCACTTTTTCAGCCCTCAGCAGAAGATTCTGGTGAAGAGCCTCTGCCAGAAGCTGCTCAAGCCCTCGACTGAAGTTAAATCCAACCTTTAGAGCCAAATGCAGAGAGTGATCTCAGAGAAATTGAATCTAATTCTTGCACAGTAAATTTGGTTATTGCTAGCTTAACACGAAGAGTTAAAACTGAGATACCACTTCAGAGGCAACTTTTTCCACATCCTCTGCAGCTGTAGATGCTTCAGCCTGGCTTGTGCACCAAGGGAAAACTGAAGGGCTCTTTCTATCCAGTACTAGAACTGTTTGAATACAGAGTATTTTCAGCACTGTTCTTTCACTCTTTTCTCCCTCCTCATTCGGTCCTTTTGGACCAGCTCACCTGCTGCAGAGGTAACAGCTGTAAGGCCACTTCAGAAACATCTGCTTATGGCAGCTGAAACAGATCTGTGGAAAGGAAAGTTACTTGTGAATGCAACAAGGAAATATCTTTCTGCCAACAGTGCCCACTGCCCGCCAAAGAGTGAGCGCACAAACCAACCTTCTAAAGGCTTTAGAGCCACATACAATTACAGAGGTCCAATAAAGGACAGCAAAGACAGAAGAATTAAAAGCTAAAAAGGCATAAAAAAGAAGTCTTGTAGGCCAGTGTTTTTATGATGCAGAGGTTTGGGGCAGCTGCCAGACAACAGGAGTTTAAAAAAAGGCTCTTGAGCAAACAATAGCTGTATTGTGCAAGAGTGTAACAGTAGCTAGTTAAGAGAGGGAGGAAGAGAGACATTCTTTGAGGTAGACTGCAGCAATCCCAAAGAGATTAAGTCAGGGCAAATCTGAATCCAATCCTGAAGCAAAAAATGAGTCATAAGGAAGCTGATGAGTCGCTTGAACTTTATAAAAAAAAACACATTCATACACAGCTGGCAGTCAGAAGTGATATTATCTTGAGAAGCAGAGCTTGAGAAAGCTAAAAAAACTTCAGCAGCAAGAACACAAAGAGGGCAAGAGAGCCATTTTAGAGCAGGCAAGGTAAAGCAGGGTTGGTAAGGAAGGCGAGAAGAAGGCAAGTCTTGGGTCTCGGGAGCACCAGACAGGCCATGGAAGCGGCACAGCCCTGCCTATACTGCTAAAGAGGCAAGGGCAAGTAGCTGACCCCTAAGCCAAGTAGCACAGACTTCCTCACATCTGTGTTGCAAAGGGCTTGTACTCACAGCTTCTGCTCTAGAGGGGCTGGTTGCAACATCCCCCCTAAAGCAGCCTCCGTGAAAAAGCCAGCAGTTAAGCGGAGCAGCCAACAGCCCTGTGCCGCAGGTCATTCCCTGTCCCTCCTCCCCATCACCCCAACCTTTGTGTCCACCGAGCAAGGTGCTTTGAGTCAGCACAACTCCGGTGCGGGAGCCTGAGTTCAGAGCCTTTGTTTCACTGTTTAGCAGTACTAAATCCCAGTAAATTGTATTGTGGTTTCAGGGCTGGCCAACAGACATGGCAGCCAGCTCTTCTAGCATGGAAATAAGAAGTATCAAGACAAGGCTGGGTTACTTCCTAGGCAACTTACACCACTTGATTAGAAGCCATCACCACACAAGTGTTAAAGAGATTTTTACAGCCTAGGGCCAGACTCAGATCAGCTGTATGAACAGGCTAAGCTGAGGCAGAGAGCACCCCAGCAGTTCAGCACGGAAGGCCACAAAGCCAGCCAGCTTTTGAAAAGGCAAGGACAGCACAAAGAGAAGGAGAGGAAGCATACCTTTGCTCTTGGAAAAACACCATCACTACATCCTTGGAAGCAGCCTTGCCCTTCCAGCACCATCATTGCATATCTGGTTCCAATCAGCTCAGCAATGGTTGGCAATGGCCACTTGGTAGGAAAGGGACAGTCCTATTGAAAGACAGAAGTTAGTCATCAGAGAAAGCTGAAGGATGTAGATCTTTGGGGAGGCCATCCTCAAAACCGGGTCCCAACAGGCTCAGGAGCATTTATTCCCAAAACCCATTTTTTCCAGTGATGGGGAATATCAGTTGACTTTGACAAGGAACTACTACAGAGGTTTTAGTGGTCGCTACAGGTTTAAAGCAGCTTCCTAACACCTCATTAGGGAAGCAGGTCCCTCTGTCACCACAGCAGTTAATACCATCTCCAGAGCCAGTCTCTGGGGAATTCTACCCTTGGGTAGAGACCACAGCACAAATGGCACCCCAACCCCTCTTAGGTACAGGATCCCTTCCCACAGCACCACACACTCTTGCCTTCTCTTTCCCAAGGCCCGCTGGCCCCACACAAATGGCCGCTACGGCCTGGTGGTCAACCAGGCGAAACCACAGTGCTTTCATCCCCAGGTGGGAAGCCCAACTCACCTGCTTCCCCCACACACACACTGCTGAACAAAGAGGTCACACAGAGTTACGGTCAGTAACAATCTTCACCTTGAAATCTCAGCAGTGAGACCTTCTAGGAGGTCTGTTCAACTGAGTGCAATAGGTTTTACTAACTGACACCCAGGACTTACAAGTTCCTTGCTTTGAAGGTCTCTTTCGAAAGACTTGGACCTTCCTCTGGAAGGAGGCAGCTGCTGTTGGCCAGCATTCAGGAAACCCTTAGGTTTAATGTCTCCTAGGGCGGATGCACTCATGGGAGGACATGGGTAATTTGCAGCAAGCCCTGGATAGGAAGAGTTTTAAGGTGAAGAAAACCAACTGACATCTTCTAAGTATTCACCCCAAAAGCTGAACATTCAAGAGCATTACCCTGCCTTCTGAAGGTACTAAGGCTTACCTCTTTCCCACTCAACCCCCATCCGCTCAGATCTCAAAAGGCATAGGTTACAGTAATTATGCTTGTCAGTAGGAAGTGACGAGGCTTCGTTAGCACTACTTAGTTCAATAAAATCAAGTGGTGCACTTTCTACTTTAACATTCAAAGCACTCATACAGCTTTTACTGTGAATTCCAGTGAGGCCTTTAGGGACATGCTAGTATTGTTTTGAAGCTGCAGGAGCTACACAAGCTTCAGTCAACTGCAGAGGAATGGTTTCCTAAGGGCACCTCCCCAGACTCATTACTCAGTGTTGGAGTCCCTCCTGTAAAGTGCCTTCAGGTGATCAAAGTGTTCAGTGAGCCCATCCTAAGGCTTTGGGCACCCAGCAGGCCACTGACTGTACTGTGTCACCCCGTTTAGATGCGCAGCTAGGGACACACTGACCTGTGCTGTTGCAGGGTACTACTGATGACCTGGTTGAGGTGAGCCAGATGCTGGAAGGCAGCTTGGGAGGGGTTTCCTGTAGACCAGAGGACAGAATGTTCTTTAGCTGCATACAGGAGACACCAGCTCACTTCCTCAGAAGTACTGCTGCTAAACAAAAACCAGGATACCCAGGGCTGACCAGAAATGTTCAAGGCTCACCCAAAAGTGGAACGGTGAGAGAAGTCAGTGCAGTACATTTAGCAATTTTATATTCCAAGAGGTAATAGCAAGCTAATTCCCCCCACAGCCAAGCTAGTGAAATTTCCAATTCATCTGTTCTCTCTCTCACCCAAGTTCAATGCAGGTAGTGCTCCGAAAGTTTTGTCTGTTCAGGAAACAACTTCACCACATCCTCCCTACACAACTGTCAGAGTATATTGGAAGCATTTTCTTGGCTCCAGCTCACAAGGGGCAACACTAAAGAACAGTTCAAGAGACTGTCCCACTAACCCAGCTCAAACACAATGCTGTACCTCAGTAGCATCGTTTCTGCCTTCTCTAGGAAAGCAGAAAACAAATCCGATTCTATTAGTCTCCATATGAAGGTCCTAGTTTAGCAGTAATACATCAACCACAGGACTGTCAAATGCTGAGCATTCCTACAAGTAACACAGACTTGTGCAAATATAGCTGAGACTTTCTGATTTTATGAATTCATATCCTTTTTCCTCAATTAAGCAACTGCCTTTCAGACAGAAATGTTTACAGAAAACAGATTCCTGTTTGTATGCCAGTGCATCTGTGCTAGACACGATATGTTAGGGCTTAAGTTCTGTTCCACAGAATTTCTGAATATGCTGAGACTGAATCCCAGAACCAAGCAGTCAAGCTTTTCATGAACAGGCCAGGAGTTAAAGAACCCAAAGACTAAGGTATTGTGGTTTATTGAAAAACAGTGCTCCCGAAATTGCTCCACAGACACAAGAGTGGAAATCTACCAGTGAAGTTCCTTCTTGAAAATAAGTTATTGTTTTCCTTCCACAAGCTCACATATCACGTGAAATGCAAATATATCAACACATCTAGCATCCAACACCTCACTGTGAGGTAAGAGCGGGAATAGTTCCAGCCCATATTAAAATTTCTGCAGGATCTAATTTTAAGAGACCAGAGCACACCTTGGTTCTGTAGGCTGCAGTCATGCCACAACAACAAGTGTCTAAATGTGGTATGAACTTCTGTAGTGGAAAGTATTTCTGTGAAACTAAGGGTACCATACTGGTTCAATTTTGAGAGACAAGGTTGCCCACTCTAGGTTTTGAGCCTGACATTCCAGACCGTGTGCATGTGCAGATCTAATGTCAGAAGTACTTGTTCCTCTCCAGAGCCCTTTCATTTAAAGCCTTACCTGAACTCCTGGTCCCAGCTGCTGTGCTGTAGTGCTGACAATTCTAAATTTGGTGCTGGCACCTTGAAGAGTTAAGAAACTATCGCTTGGAGATTGCAAGGATGTATTTGGTGTCGCGAGCATTTCTGCAAGGGGGGACCACACAAAAAAACCCCATACACACAAAGATATTGTGGTGTGACAAGAAAATGACAAATTTGATACCCACACATCACAATTTGAGATTTGACTAGATTGTGTCCTGGTAGTTACATAATCTTTTTGGTTTAGGTGATGGTTGAGATCCTGTTCTCTCACTCAGTGGACACAAAAAATTGAACATCCATTAAGAAAAGAGGTAAATTGAAATATCTTTCGAGTCCTAATAAGCCACAAAGAGGTTTTCTGGAAAGAACAATTCATATGCCATACCACCTCTATCATACAAAATTTGTGTTCCCACCTCCCTCGCATTATACATGCTATGGAAAAGATAAGCAGGCTTTCATTCCAAAGGCCATCCACTATCTTCAGTCAACGCTGACTTCACTCACCCACTTGACATGTCACTTTGCAGCAGGTACCTTTGGGCCTGCTCCCATTTTCTCTTGCTGCTGCTGACCAAAGCCTCTGTGGTTGTTTTCTTTCTGCCATGAGCTGTTCATGCCAGCTGGACTCCTCCGGCACACGCTCTTTCAGATTCCTCTCCAGCACCTGCAAGCAAATCGTAGCACCAGAAAGAGCCAATGGATAGAGCAAGGAGACCGGTGGTGACAGAACTACTGCTATCAGCAATGACACTGGTTTGTAAGTGCTTCTCACTCAAGAGGGCACTGGGCCCTGCACACAAGACAACCTCTGGATAATGCATAGTAGAATATTTTAGCAACATTCAGATTTGAAAGAGAGACCTCCAGGAGTACTTTCAGGACAACAAAATGTTCAAATGGAAGAAGCAGCAGAGGAAATAGGGAGATTGATCATCTTTCTCCTTTGAAGATGTCACCTCCTATTTTCCTAACCCCACGTTTGGCAGGAGGGTCTGCCCAAAAGTTAAGTATGGTTAATGTATCACCCTCACAAATCCAAACCAGTAGCTAAGACATTAGCTCTGTAGTCCTAGAAACAGTCCTGTCAACCCCAGAATCACCTTGCTTTGCTATCATTAGATGCAGCACCCTCTAATCCATGCTTTTGAGAGAAAAGATTTGAACCTGACTTTCCAAGCTACGCATGTGTGTGAATCTAATGCCTGAAGTGCTTACGCCTCTCCAGAACCCTTTCGTTTAAAGCCTTACCTGAACTCCTATAGGCTTTAGCTGAGGCTTGGGAGCAGCTACATCAGCTTTGGGCATCCTGTGTTTTTGCTGGGTGATCACCTAAAAGAGCAGAAATGCTGCTTAGCTGTAGTCTTTTCTCTGCTCCTGGTACACCCTCCCATTCCGTGGCACAGCGAATGACTCAAGTCGGGATCTGGGAAAAGGGGGAGGTGGGGGAAGCATAACAAAAGTGAGTCACAAAGAGTAAAATGATGATTTACTCAAGTGGGTTTTTAGTAGAGACAGATTTGCCTGTGGCAAACTAGAGGCAATCAGAAATGCCGCACAGCCCTTTGAGGCTTGCACAAGAAACATACAGCCTTCTAGCCTCAGCAGCTCATGAACTGCTCTGAGAAGCCACTGGAAAACATAGTACTCTGATTTTAATGTCCAGAGCAATCCTGAGAAGCACCTCGGTCACATCACATTCATCAGTGAGAACTTGGCTCCAGGGAGAACGACTGAATGGGTTCACAAGACTGTCACAAGAACTGTAGCAGCAGGCAGCTGTATGCATAAGCTAGAGAATCAGAGCCTGGCCTACAAACCACATAAACCAAGAACAATAGCAAGGTAGAACTGCAGGGCAGGTATTCAGGTGAGGCAGACCATCCCCCTCATCAAGCCCTGTGCTTGCTGCATAGGGGAGAGCTGACAAAAAGAAGTCCAGTTGCACATGCATGTCTTCAGCTGCCTTGTTCACTGATTTTTACTTTGAGGCTGTGCCATTTCCCTACCCTGTGTGTACAACTTCAGAACACGTGGGAGTGCAGGTAGAACACCAGAGCTTCTCACACTAGCTGTGTTTTCATTCATTTGCAAATTAGACCACTGTTTGCTGGAGACGGATTAAAATAGCTGTGCAGATGGGGAAAGACTCCTTTTAAGAGCCTTCACAAAGACCTGAGAAGCAGCACTCCATGCTTTCTTCCAGCATTTCTGACTACTGCTCTTCAAACATGTTTGAGCTTCTCGTCTACTAGAGAAAAAAATAGGAAAAAAGAAAAAAAAAAAGAATGGCGGAGTCAAGACCCAGTTCAGCCTGCCACCTTGAGTTACAGTCCTGTACTGCACAGCGCCTTGATACCCAGTACACTGCGAGGGACACAAGCAGTTATGATGTATTGTCACCTTTCCACTATTCATTTATCAATCAAGATATTATCTCCAGAGAAATGTCACAGCCTTATCTGAAGGCTGGAGACACGGCCAAGACAAGTAAGAGCTGAGGTTTTATAGAGGTGCACGGTTTAGCTGAGGTTTTTAAACCCCTTGCACTCCAGCAGCAGCAACAACAAGGAGAAAAAAAGCTGATGTCTAGTGTGGTATGCAAAGTTTTCACTTTTAAAAATATCGCTCTTTATTACAAGTGGATTTACATCTCATCTTCTGCCAAGACGTCTGTTTGCAAAGCATGCCAATGCCGCAAAGCCTTATGCCAAGGTTTTAGATGTGCTCATCGTTCCCAGCTCAAGCTGCAGCGAGCTAACAGCATCGCAAGCCTTCAGAGACACCCCAGACATTTTCGTATCTGGTCATCTTCACCAGCCATCCACGCTGTTGGAAGCCCCTGCCACTTGCGTGAGCAGAGCAGCTGTCCCTGGAAGGGGCTCAGCTTTTTTTACCTTGCTAAACTCCTGCAGTAGCTCGTGTACAATGCCTGAAGGCCTCTGCCTGAGGCTGAGCAAAGGGCTTGCTCAGAAGTGCTTTTGCACTCGCACACATCTGGGAAGGCGAGGAAACTAGTAAGAGATGCCAGGCACGGGTCAGCTCACGGAGCCTGGGAAGACACAAGTGTCCAGGGTGGAAAGCATAAGCAGACAAGGGTCTGTTTCATTAAACTGTTTTGTGAAAGGCAGCGCACTTTCTCCAGGGAAGAGAGTGGCCTCCATCCTGACCCCTGGATGGAGAGAAGGTTTAGCATCCAGCTTCATGGGAGCGTGGTTACCTCCACTTAAAAAGTTGCAGGAAACTAAGCACTTGGGTGGACAAACAGGGTGATCTAATGTTGAGCTGCAGCTGAGAGGCAGACCCAGACACTTCTGGACTTGGAAGTACCTTTAAGAAAGTCAGGCTGTCAGAGAAGAGGTCTCAACAAACAGCGCTTAGAAACGAGGAA
>NW_010250573.1:12897-19647 GCF_000690775.1 Eurypyga helias
CTTTGACTCCAGTCACTCACCTTCCGAAGGGTGTACCGCTGGTGCCGAATATCATCCAAAAGTAATTCACAGGGAGAGCGGATCCGTTCTTTTGGAGGCACACTACGTGGCGGTCGCTCAGCGGACTTGCGCAGCCTCACGCCGCTCTGCAGTTCGCAGATGACGTTGGGCCACAGGGATGCCTCGGAGAAACCAGGGAGGGCTAAGTCAACAGCAGGCTAGAACGCATGGAGCAGCATCCCCTCCCTCCCAAATTTTGTCATTAACTTTATGAACGTACTTCAGCAAAACACAGCTTCTGCTGCCAGGTAGCTAGACCCATTTTCTTGAATACCTACTTCCTGCGAGTGCCCTGGATGCTGGAGGTTTTATCCTATATTATTGGATCCTAGGAAACACTGGGAATGAAATCCCAAATCTTACCATTAAAATCCTCTGAATTTTCAGAAACCAAGGACTGAAGGGCCCAGACAAAACAGGAAGAGAAGGGGAAAGGGACCTCTCACTTTAACCTTCGCAGCAGCATACGTTAGCAGTTCCAGCCTGGAGACACAAGCTGATAACTCCGACATCTGCTCATCCTGTTCCTGTATTAATATCTGAGGATGCTCAGGCATGCAGTATAACCCGACAAAAAGTTAAAGGAAGGAAAAAAAAATAATCAACTGAATAGCATGTTTTGACAACATTGTAATGGAAGTGCTAAATCAACAGCTTATCTGGATCCCAACGGCAAATTGAGTAAGAACAAGCCATTGTATTATAAACAGTGAAAGGGAAGCAAAACATTTTAGAAAAATGCCTCAGAATGAGCTTTCTCCTCTCTCTCTTCCACTTACAGTATGAAGCATCTTCTCTCAACTTATCCCTTCAGGTATCTTGGTGTAATACCAGCAGAGTCATATGCAAGCTCTGACTGATGGCTGCCTTCAAGGAGATGGATTTTTTTGTTGGATCGTTTTAGCCCAGCTTGGGTACAGTCACACCTGAGCTCCAGCGAGCTAGAACTGCAAAGTGTGACCGTATACCAGCCATACAGAGACTTTTGAAATAGCTTATCCTGAGCCATTTGAACTTTGTGGAGTTGTATTTCACATGGTGACTGAACTTGATTAGAAGATATGACCTGAAGAGAGACTTCTGTACTGTAATATTAATTTCAGTAGAAGAATTGCCTTCATCTGGCCATTGCACAACAACTTGTACACCCAAAACGTTTTTCAAATATAGCTGACAGCATTATCACTCGTACTTTTCCTTCCCTAGTGACTGGATCACTGCAATTATTCTATTTGGGCCATGCCACGTGCTGTCAAACTCCACGTGAACTTCCCACACCTCTGCAATACGACACAAAATGCTGCAACACTCCAAACCCGCTGCACTCAGCTGATGAGTGATAAGACAGCTGTGCTCCTGAGAGGTCACATCGCTTGGATTTCAAGGTGAAGATTGCCTTGTGACATGCACGGATAAACTCTGCTGAAACGGTGCAACCCTGCACACTATCAGGCTGCGGTCTAGGATTCAGATGGCCTGTTTCACAGCAGTAAACATGAAAAAGCTTGGTCCATAGAGAGCATTGGCTGCTTGGCACCACTTAAGGCATCAGCACTAACCTTGGGAACCCAGTAAAGTTGGCATCCTGGCTATTTTAAACCCAAAACTTTGTCAGAGCGATGCAATCAACCAGTGCTTAGGGATTTAGAAACTAGAGGCAGAGGATTTGCAACAGACATCCTGCTTTTGGAATTCATGTCTCCTGAAGGAGCAGAGGCCAAATACACTGGCCTCCAGGCCACACGGCAAAGCCCATGTATTTATTCATGTATTCCCTGCAGAAAAGAGCTATAGCAGTTGATGAGTTTGTGGTTTGAAATAGCTTGCCAGTTTATTTTAATAGATCACAAAACTGAGAATATGCCCAAACACACATTTCACAAACGTTTTCATACGAATAGTTTGAGCACGCTTCAAAGTGAGTGCTATTTAGACAAAGGGAGCGAGTCCACAAGTCTCTCGGGGCTTGCCGTTTGTCTCCACAGACTCCAGACTACAGTGCATTTGTTTATGCTGGGCAGAGCTCTAGCCAGAGGAGCTATTTGTTTCTGACTGAGCCCTGACTCTGTAGAGCCTGGAGAAGAACGGAATAAGTTGCTTTCTCTGCCCCAAACACACAGTTCCAGATCTATGGAAGGATGGAATGGAAAGAGAAGAAAGGCAGTGAGCAGAAGGTAGGAGCTACATCTCCAACCTCACCCTCCTTCACCCCTCGAGCTGCACAACCACAAAGATGGACAGAGCTACTGGCCTTCAGTCCCTTCCAGCCCTGAACCAGCACACACCCCGCATAAAAAGAGTGAACCAGTCCACCCCAGTACTACCACTAACAGAACAGTTTTCTGGGAGTTTTCAGTCCAGCGACAAGAAAGGAACCAATTGCTTTTGGCAGGTGTCAGTATCTGCCAAACACTGGAGTTTGGGCAGGAAAAAACAGCCTGAGTAACTACTCATGGATACTTACTCCAAAGACTGCCTCCAACTTCCTTTTTAGAAGTGGTTTCAGTTGAGCCACAAAGACAATCTTTATGTAGAATAAATGTCTACATGAGGTTAACACGTGACATGGTTTAACTTGGAGTTCACTCCACAGCTTGTTTTGCAGCCAAGTCTTTAACTACTTAAGCTCTTGAACAACTGAAGAAGTTTGATTTGTGTTCAAGCTCTACTTTTCATAGAAGAGTCAATGGAAAGCCTCAAGAGAGCCAGGGTAGACAAAAAACCTAACCCCCCCCATAAGTAAGGGATTAAGTCCCTTACCTGGTGTTCTTCCTTCTTCTGAAGGGGTTTCTCCACCAAATCTTCCACATCCATTTTCCTCAGACTCTGAGAAGTAAGCACATGAAGCCATTACCTTGCACTGTTCAGTGATTCCCTGTCTATCCAGTATAAATTACTAACATTAATCTGAAAAGCCTAGAAGCCCCAAACACCCAAACTTGCAAAAGCTACAATAAATTACTAACATGGTGCAGAAACAGTAGCCTTTCACATTGTGAAAATAGACCTTCAGCTAGGTATTCAGTTTCTAGTGCTACAGGAAGGTTACTTTAGAACTAGGTGAGTGTGTGACGGTAGAGGGAAGGAGTAGCTAAGGGGTGATCCCAAATGTACCTCTTTGGAGGTCTGGATGATGGTCACAAGCTTCTGAAGTTCCATATATTCGGTGAACAGAGTCTTACAGGTCATTTCATAGTGGCTGGTAGCCTCTGAAGGCCTGGACAAGTGCCCTTCACAGACCTGAAAGAAGCGCAGCTGTTTAAGAGAGATCTTGACATGAAGAAACACGATAGAGTGGAATAAAGCAAGATTCAGTTTTCTCAATCCATGGTTAAAAAACATCTTCCTCACAGCCCCTTTGTACATTTTTTTCTTTTTTCTATTGCAGATGCAGAGGAACAAAGCAGCAAGATGTCCAGTCTTGTATGTACGATAATGTACGTAGCTGTTTAATTTATAGATCTTGTTCTCCATAAAGTGTGCTTTGAACTAAGTACCCAGATGGGAAAGCCTCCAGCACACAAAAACCCTACAGCAGGTGGAGTCACTTGCCCTGTTCTTTTCCCCTGCCCCAATCAGGCTGAGGGATGGGAAGTTTCTCATACGTTTAGATTATGGTTGAGAGGAAAATACTTGTCTGAGTTGAGACATTCAAATCCCAGCTCTTGCAGAAATGGGATATTATGGACAAGTGACTTTTTTTCACTATCCATAGCCTTCTGGGTATTGAATTTGAAGACTATGTACAGAAGGACTTTGTAGACACAGCTGTGTGAGAGCCATGCTCAGTCTCCCTTTTCAAGTCTTTTCCATAGACACTTGCACACACCTAAACCAGTTTTGCCTTTCCCCTCTGATGGGAAAAGCACGTGCCCCCTCTATCTCCTCCAACAAGCTACCCATCTTTTTCCTCTCAAGCTGCTGTATTTATTAAGTGGGAAGAAGGAAACCTTGATAACATCCTGCAGGGTGACTGCTGGTTTCATTGCCTCATCATCCAGTTTCAACATGAGGCACAGCAGCTTCTCCAAAGGGTCACTCAGTTCTCGCTCCACTTGGCTGTCGATTCCCCAGTCCAGGGCTTCATAGATCACCACTCCCAAGTACTCCAACAGCTGCAGAGACCAAGGGAGCAGTGCAGCACAGCATTGTGGAAAACTTCGCAGCTCTCACTTTCCAGCCGCGTGCGTACCCTCCACTGCCCCTCAGCACTGAGCACCCCTCTCCCCAAAAGGCAGCTAGATGCTCATCAGGCAGCCCGAGATGCTTCCTAAATAAGCTTTTAAAGACATTTAAATGGCCTATATAGCACTTCCAAGCTATCTGTTACTAAGACAAATAGACTGTGGGCTATTTCACAGCAGGCAGCGTCAGTGCACATTGTTACCCAGTCCCATTGTCTTACTTGAGTTCAGTCCTAGCATTTTGTTTCATTTTCCAGATTGCAGGAGACAGAGTCATTCTCACAGACCACAGCAAATCTGAGTACCTTGATAGATTCCAAAAACATCTGCATCTCCTGAGCTGGCCTTCTACTACAGCAGGTTTATACCTGCACACATAACGAAGGTGAAGAAACAGGCTTACCTTGTCCTCTGACTGCTGAATGCTCCCAACATCTGAAAGGGGAAAAAAAAAAAGAGGAGGGGGGGAAGATAACTGCATGGGCATTTATAAACAGCTTTTAGAAGCCCTTTCAAGAGAGAAACAGGAAGAATTCTTGGTAATAAGGAAACAAATCCCTCTGATTAAGGTCAGTCCCACCTACAGAAAGTAGGCCTGTATTTGGGGACTCCTGGAAAGCAATACAAGATATTCTTCTTATTTGTGAGTATTAGCCCCCAACTAACTGCTACTGGGTACTTTTTTGTTTGCTAGTAGTTGTCTAACCACAAGGAAGGCACTGGATCTTTTACCTGCTCTTGTCCCGGAAGAGTTAGCCTAGCCTAGGTCAATGACCTCTGCAGCCGTGCAACCAAGTGGCCCATAAGACAAGCTTGTTGCCACTAGCTGGCTACACGTGGTGATAAAAAAGGGAAACTGTAGAACACAGATCTGTTGTAAGAGTTAATATACCAAAGGAACCTTACATTGGAAGATGAACAGAGCAGGACATATAATAAAGCCTCAGACTATTTATTTCAAATAACATAAGTGGTAACAAACTTTCACACCAGCTATTCTCTAGAACCAAATGACTCACTAGAGCACTATTAGAAAAATTAGTGGGTCATATATCTGTATTAACTACTCATCTACAGTCCTTTGAAATGAAGTATAGGCAGCAGAATAACCTCATGACAACAGAGAGAGGAAAAAAATAATCCCCACTCTGTCCCCACATTTCAGCCTGTTACAGGAACAGCCCTTGGCACCCACAGCTACCACACTCTTACCAGACTTGTGGTACACCTTGAAGGAAGCAGTACCATCAGCATGGAGAAAGATGCTTCCAGGACCTTTTATGAATACAGCATGGAGTGGCGGGCACAGCCCCTGAGCCAACTGTTCCATCTTACGGCAACACTGAAAGCAGATAGCCCAGGCTTGCTCCTCGCTTATAGGGTGTTCAAAGCACCTCAGAATCTCTGCTAGAGAGACCTTTGTGGTCCTCTGCTCACACTGTGGAGAATCCATTATTCACCTTTACCTCTCATCTCTACCCTTAGCCTAGGAAGCTTAACATCCCCCTTTCCAGAACAGTTAAGTACGCATGGCAGCCTTTTATCAGTTCTGCCTCCTGGCAGAACAGCCTCTCACTTCTCTACCCTACAGGTGTGATCATTAATGCCTATTTTCCTCCTTCTTTTTAAAGGGACACGACTTTAGTCTGTGTTTGTATGAGACTCTTTGAAAGAAAACAGGAAGTACTCTACAAAATGGAATCTGAAGAGAAGACTGTACAAAAGTCATTCTCAATTTAAGTCCATTGTTTCTAACAAATTAATTGGAATACTAAAGTTGGCAGGTAAGAAAAGAGTACATTCAGCTTCAGGCAGAGAGGGAAGGAGGCACGAAGTAGTGTCTTAGGGGATAAGAACTCAGAGAAAACCACAAAAATTCCATCCATTTGATGGAAAACTATTCTGAGAGTGCTAATACATGACAGCAATCAACTCCACAGGGCGTCTGCATCCACCGCAGGCCTTGGCCCTTTGGCCCTGCCACAGAAAATCCCACCAGCTGGGGATCAATGCCGGCAGGGACCAGGCAGGCCGACTGGGTGCCCAGGGTAAGGGCAGCAGGCCTTTTCTTGTTGAAAATGCTGATAGGAATGGCTACTGTTGTGAAGGAGGTTACCCAGCATTTTTTGTACTTTGGGCTGTGTGTGTGATGGCTTGTGACAGGGGTCACCCCTGAAGAATTCCGTTGCTGCCGCAGGGCATCGCAGGCGGCCTCCGCTCCTGCTGTGCTGGCTCTGAACGGCCCAAACCCCGGAGGGAGCTGCTGAAGAACTGTGAGCTCTAAAGAGTGTGACTAACACTCGTCATTTGTATTTCCTTCCCTTCTCACAACATTTTGGGGATATGGTGCCTCAGTCAGGCCCCGGGCCTTGGGCCCTAGGCCTTGGTCCCCAGGCACGGGCTTGGTCCAAGCCGGCGTGCCTTGGCGTGGAGGATGCTCACAGGCCACATGCCCAGGGTGGCCGTAGGGCTCATGGCTGGATGGTGTGTTTTGGGCTGCCCCATG
>NW_010250574.1:0-3957 GCF_000690775.1 Eurypyga helias
GCTAGCCGGACTTAAACCATGACAGGAATGTCTTGCAGCCTTCTAGCTTTCAGCACATTGAGAATGGAGAATTAGAAGCCCTGCCAGTGAAGGTCCACCTGCTGCGGACTGTATATGTATGTTGAACAGGCATTGCCAGTTCCCAAGCAGCTACTCTGTGCTGAGTTGAAGGAAGCAAATTTTCTTTAGAAAGTGCCCAAAACTTTCTTAAAGGCATCTTTAATTATGGCTAACGTACTCCTTTGAACTCTTAGCCACAAATAGGCAGCAAATATGAGTGATAATGTAGACCTGTTTGAAGCATATTAGGAAAATGGTGTAATATTGATCTTCATCAATATTTCAAGTGGTGGTGAGATCTTCTTTTAGGTTCATAGACCAATTATATGACACAAATATATGCTAAATTTAAGACACTTTCACCACACCGGAGTCATCCTTAACTATGTCTGGCAGTTACAATAATTCTGATTGTGATGGATGAATTCTACCAGCAGCTAAGTGTTTACCCAATCTCTTCCCTCCTCCCAGAAGGTCTGGGGACAACCCCAAGACATGATGTGAAGAAAACTCATGGGTTAACATAAAGACAATTTAGAAATTGAAGAAAAAAGGGTAAAACACTTTTTCAACTGAGTGATGTAAAGGCAATCACTCACCACATTGTAACAGCAGACTGATTCCTGCCCAATCTGTGCACAAAGGCTGCTTTGGAAAACCTTACCCTCAATTTTAGTGCTGAGCATAACATTTGGAACACAATATGTCTTTGATTCGGGTGATCCAGCTCTGCCTATCACAACCTTTTACCCCCTTGCAGCCTACTCACTAGGGGACGGTGTAAGAAATCAATGAGGACTCATGGCGGTACATACTCCTTAGCAAGAGCTGAAATATTGGTGTGTTATCAATACTGTTTTAGTCACAAATCCAAAACACAGCACTGCATGGGCTAATATAAAGAAAATTAACTCTGCCCAAACCAGTATGTACACTGCTTTAAGTTATGAATTGTAATGTGTTTCATTTAAGCTACTTTTACACAACACCATGGGACATGTCAAAAATATTGTCTTTTAAATTTTTTTAAATGGTTTAACAGTCCTGATTGAAAATGACAACTATGTTAGTTTAATATATTTGGATTTTCTGATATAATGCCACAAAGAGTTTAAAGTACTCAGAAGACACAGAATTAACATGACATACATTATAATAATTATAAACTTGACATGAAACAGTGATAAAGAGAAACCATCCATTAGGGGAAGATATGAACATTTAGATTTTTATTACACACACACACTCCATGTTTAAAATATGCTTGGAGCAAAGAAGATCAATATTTTATCTACAGTGAAATTTTAGTAGTCTTTTTTAGATTCCATTCATATTAACTCTCTTCTCTTTGTGATTTTTTCTATACACAGGTTATTGACCATGGTTTTATTTGTAATTGAGTAAGAGAATTTCTTTAAAACCATGAAATGTTTAGTAAATGCCTATTATACCTTTTTAGTAGCAGTACCAGTAATACTTGCAAAATTATTAAACAGTAACAAACACAGACTGTTAACTATATGTCACAATAAAAGGCACTAATATTTAGATAAATACTTGGTTTCCCAATGTTTCCAGTAAAGCGTATAGCTTCAGAAAACTGAGAAAGCACCTACCTATGACAAATTTATCTGAAAGGGCAAGTAGTTAAGATTGCTATTATGCAAGTGTGTTTGTTTGTCTTCTCAGATCTGTCAACAGTGACCTTTTCAACATTCCCATTGCATGTTTTATCAAAGAACACTGTCACGACTCTTATGATATCTTGCTCATAAGTACAGGCTATGAACTCAAAGCTTTGCACAACCTGTGATCCAGCTCAGGCTAATGCAGACTTCAACATGCCAAAGAGAACCAATGACATTCAGTTTCCTTAGTCCCAAAAATCTGGCAGTTCAGACTTTTTTACGAGGACCTGAAGGAGTCTTGTACAAGGGGACTATGAATACACAAAATTAATCTTGTTGATTGGAGACTGGAATATGCTCATAATGACATTTATCATTTTTTAAGTGAGCATTTCCTAAAAATCATAAATTTTTAAGAACAGAAACTTCTGAGACTTATAACTTAAGACATTATTTTTTTCCTGCCAAAATATAGAATAAACATAATTTTAATTATGAAAATGAAAACCTTGCATTTTTTCACTTTCTCAAGAGATAATGATAATTTTCTAATTGTATGTATGTAACTCTGCCAACACTGATGACTAGTTTCATTGAGCTAACTCAAGGACCATCCTTGCTCCAAAGCACAAAATTGTTAGTATTCTTCAGAGAATGAATTGGAAGAGTTCTTGATCATTTTGGTTTTTTTTGGGGTGGATTTTATGATTGTTTTTGAAAATTATTATTATTTTTATTATTTTTAACACCTCTTACTACTGTCCTATGCCTTAAGCTTTTTAAATAGCTGATTTTGTTCCCCAGAAATATTTCATTTAGAGTTGATCACCTGGCACAAAAATTTTAGGAAGAGGCATAAGAAAGACACAGTCATAGATAATGGAAAAAGTCCCCACAACACTTTCTCATCAACACTGGGATTTTTCGGCTGACCTGATCATCATTGCCCATGCTATCATTCTAGTTCTTTTATTCTTAAAGATGCAATTAATGCCAGATGAGTTTGAAGAATTGCACTTCAAAATAAAGAAAGGTAGCAAACAAAATAAATGGATTCTATGTCACATGAAAAATATACTCAAGGGAGTCTCCATCACGTAAGCTAAATTTTCAGATTGTTATTTGTCTCCACATATAGCCAGTAGATTATGCCTTCGTCACTGTGACTTGAATGATAACTTTTGTACTGCTATGGCTCTCCATTTATAATAGGCTATTTGAACATTGTTAGTTGTTATGACACTGACAATGACCAATGACTTTTCTTTGCCTACTTCACTAGTGTAGCCCTTTTTTTTTTTTTTTTTTTGTACGCCTGCAATCTCCTAAAACACTAAAACATAAAGAGTTACCTTATGTCTTCTGCTTTCTGAATATCTGTGACACCAATAATCTTAGCTCATTCAGGTATTGTCAGAAGGTCTGAAAGGAAAGTAATATTGTGGTCTTGGTGAACAGTATCTGCTTTTCTCTGATATTTGACTTTGAGTCAATAGGCTTTATATGTCCCTTTTCTGCTCCATTGCCCATTTACACATTTTAATTTCTATAGGATGTCTTCACAACTTAAAAAATTAAATAGATGCATATCCCACATCACCTTATTCCACTTCATTGCCTTCTTATTATCATACTAATTGATTACTTGTTGGGTGTATAACTGAAGCAAAGTATGATAATAGTTCATCTCCTTCTTTCATATAAGATGCAAATTAGGGCAATAAAACATATTTCACCATATCAGAATCAGCCTTTAAAGAGGTATTGAAATGGGCTGGCCTCTTTGACCTTCATGAAGATGGATTTTATCTGCTGTTCCACACTATAGAGAAAATACAGCAGAGGCAACAGAAGCTCTTTCACCAAATCAATGTATTTTTATCATATTCTTAAAAAAATACATTGAAACCCCTTTTGGTGTTGTATGATGAGTCAATTTTCCCCATACTGTCAGCCCTTGGTCCTTTTGCTGAGTCATCATCTGGGTGTAAATTAATGTCAGTTTCATTACACTAGAAATTTCCTTTATATGGGCTACCAACACAGCAAATACACTTGGCTCATTCATTAGTTCCACAAAGGTCAAGAAACATCATTCTTTCAAAGTCAGTAAGCAATGACAGGTCTGGTCAGACTCAGACATGTTACACAGCATGAGAATCCAATGCTTACTAAAGAAAGTTTATGCATGTTTGCTAGCAAGGTATGTTGTTTGTTTCCATTTAATGTTACCTCACTAAAAAAAAGTCAGACACCATGTGAAGCAGTC
>NW_010250574.1:3984-21310 GCF_000690775.1 Eurypyga helias
GAATTTGGTTTGAAAAAAATGTAATAGATCAAAATGTATTGGTAAAGCTTTGCCAGTCCACTAATTTATTCAGTAGCCTTGTAAAATTATTTGACATTTAAACTTTTGTTTTTGGAATGTATTCACAGACTTGTCCACCAGTCTCTGACAAGAGTTTGTGAGTGTAAGGGATTTTACTATCTGTTACCAAAATTTGGGACTCATTACCAATATATCTAAACTTAAGGAATTAAATAGTATTTTAATTGTACAGTAAAGAATGGAAAGATAAGAAAACAGGAAATAATTATATGGGTACTACAATACATGCAAATATTTTATTAGAAACAATATTCTTGCAACATATGTTTACGGAATAATATTAGATATGGGATAAAGATGTCCAATATTAATTTATTTTGAGCCCAATTACTGAAAAACTCTCCATTCTGTTGCAGTACATATGTCTTGCAATCACTTATCCAGTTTTTTGTCTTTCACATTATCCTGATTTCAGCAAGTGTGCTGGTTTTTTTTAGAAAAGTTAATTCTCTTCCAGGTAGCTAATACGATGCTATGTTTCAGATTTGTGCTGAGTAGAATGTTGACAACACACAATAATGTTTTTTAGTTTTTGCCAAGAAATATTTAATTAAGCAAAGGAGTTCTGTTGCCAACCTGCACCTGTGTTCCCAGCTTCTCTACAATAGCTTGCAAGGACACAGAACAGAACAAATGATCCAAAAAGACCAAGGGATATTTCATGCCAAAAGACATCATGCTTAGTATTTAAGTTGTGTGGAGCTGACTTTAGGTCTGGGTCTCAAGGCTCTTGAGTCTCTCAGGCTCTGGCTTGTTCCTTCTCTGGCTCTAGCTCTGCCAGTTTGGAACTGGCTCGCTGTCAGTTGGTGGGTAGTAAGCAGTTGTGTAGTTTGGTTGGTTGGTTGGTTGTTTTTTTTAATTGTTGTTCACTATTGTTTCATTACATAGTAGTAGTAGTACTAATAGCATTTTCACTGCAAATTATTAGTAGTATTATCAAAGTACCTATATATGTATTTTTAAGATTATTTTGGTAGATATGTTCTACTTATGTCTGTTTCCCAGATTGTGTTCTTATTTTTCACTGTAATAGCACTTAAAATTAATTGAACACTTTTGCTATCTCATTGCTGCTGGAGTACATGAGAGGATACATTTGGTTGCCTTTGGTCTGCCTTTGTTATTTACTGCCTTCACAAATCAGACAAAACATGGAATTAATATTAAAATTATGTTATTTAGCTTATCATAAAAGTGTTAAGTATCTTATAATATCTTTATGCCTAAAACACAATTTTTTTGAAAACACAGAGTAGAAGAAAGCCATAAACATATTTTCTTATTATCTGAAATAAAATAAAATAAATAATCCATTATTTTTCTTTTAGGTTTACTTAAAATACTAAATCAGACATGAGTACCATAAAAATACATTTGACAGATGTTTTTCTTGTGTAATGATTGTTATTTCAGGATTATGTAGAGATTTATTCTCCAACTTTTGCTATCCATGAACAAATAAAATCTTGTAAGAAAATTTACTTCAGATGTTTTATGTTCATACAGGGTATTCAGTAAAAGTTTGCGTGTAGTGTGATTTTTTTTTAATTATTTCTTTTTTGTTGTTGTTAACAGACAATATTTTATTACTATTGGACCATTCGGATGTGTTGTTCTTAGTATGTGCTGTTTTTCTCCCTGGGTTTTCTTATGTTTCAGCTTAAAACCAGTATCTTAATTAGTGTTTATTCACTAGTCTAATTTTCTTCTTCATAAGAGAGCAGAAGTTGTCCATACCTGTGGTGGTAAGGAGCCCCTGAGAAAAATAGTAGCTGTGGAGAGACCCAACAACAGTACAATGAAATCCCTGTCCTGCCTTGTAACTTCATGTCCAGTGTGTACAAGGAGACTGGGAGCATTCCAATGGGTTGAATAAACTGGTGCCCATAATGAATTTTAGAAAGATGAATTAGTTCCATAAAATGCTAATGCAGTGGACAAGGACAATCAAGTCAGGAAATGGAAACACTTCCTTTCTATATGACATGATCTAGAAATTAAACAAAACAAACTAATAATAATAATAATACCAAACAAAACAAAAGACCCCAGAAACAAACAAACAAAAAAAAAACCCCACAGCACCAAAATTCATAAACGGAAGTTTCATTTTCATCAGAAAGCCAAAGCATGACTGAAACCTTGTTGGCTATGTCTAGAAGTAAACAATAAAACGCACTTAAATGTCTTCCTTTCTCTGTTCAAAAATATATTAGGAAGTAGCAGGAAGATACTTTGTTTATTCTCGGTGTTACTTCTATGATTTTTTTTAGCAAACTATTCAGAAACCATTTTCATTCTAAGACATGTCAGGATGTTTTAGAAGACTGTATTGCACTGTACTGAAACATGATGCTGCTCTAAAGTGGCTGATATTGTCAGTATTTTCTTTCCTTGTGGACTTTTCCCACGTTAATACATTTTTATAGAAGTAATGACATACTTCAGGCATAATTTTTGATAGGCAATTATGTTCTTGTTTAAGAAAAGAAATCTATAAAGACAGCTTTAATATTTCTCTTTAGTTGTACAATTCGATGCTGATTTTTTCTGACTTAATTCCTATGTGGTACATGCTTTATAATTTTCAGATCTGCGAAAATAAATATATAAATAGATAAACCGATAAATATACATAGACAGTGGGCTTCTGAGTGCCCACTCAGAGCTTCCATATTCACTCTTACACTCTATTTTATTCCACCAGGCAGACAGTCTGAGTTCTTTATAGAATGACTGAACTTTTTTGAACTGTAATTTATGATGAGGTTAAGTACTGTTCCCTCCTTTCCTTATCCACATAATTTCAACAGAACACAAAGCATTCAAGCTAAGACCTTTACCAAAGAAATTTTTGTTCTAGTATATTTTTCTCCAGGGGAAAATGTAAGCTCCTGACTCCTAGAAATTTTTCATCTTCTTTGATAGTCCTGAGAGCAATGGTGAAACACTAAGATTTATTTTGAGGAACAGCAGATCTTTACCATGGGAAAAAATCAATAACTAAGTAACAAAAGTTTAAAGAATGCAGGTATACATTAGGAGTGCAGAACTTTGAACTATGGCAGGAAAAGAGAAATACATAAAGAAGAAAGAATCATGGGGGACAGAAATAATAATCACACAAACTAAAGAAAATAGTAATAATTTCATGTTTTCAGAAACTGAAAATAAAGAGAAAAAAAGACTGACAAGGGTTTCAGAGCAAATTCTTGTAACTTGGACTGATATGTGTGTGTTGGATTTATGGACAGGGTTTTTTATGAATAGATAAGGTATTTTGTCTTCTAGAAAGCCACTGACTGACTCAAGGACCATATTATTACTGACCTTAACTGTGTCCATTTTTTCAAATCCCTCTCAGGGCTGTGACAGAAAAACTATCATATTTGGTTCCTTTAAGTGGAAATCATCACACATAAACTAAAAAAAAAAAAAAAAACAACAACAAAAACCCACTAACAAACTAAATCAACCAACCAAACCAAAATAAACCTCACCAAACAAAAAAATCTATTATCTTTAGAAGTTTATTAGTTTGGATGTATGAGAAATGTGTACCTTGTCAATATATATGCTATGTTGACCCATCAAAACTGGGACTATTTGCATTTTACATATTTGTTCATCCACATTTTTATATCTGTCTTTTCAGATATTTACTCACATCTGGTTTGAATACCTGATGCATTGCCCTGGAACTTAAAAAGAAAACAGACGCTCAAACATTTCAGTTTTGAAACTTCTGAAACATAAACTGTCCTAATATCCAGAAAGTTTGATCATGTTATCACTATCTAACCTTCACTTTTGTAACTCCATTAACTTCTGAAGATGAAAGGTATTAAAGGAAATGAAAAGGTGTAGCTGTGATAAATTAAATTAATTGATAGAGGAAGATAATAATAAATCATTCAGCCAAGGATCCACTGTTAAAATAATACCAGTCAATATTATTATCTTCCCTCCTTTTCCTCTCCCATTCTTCCTTCATTACTTCTTTCCCTTCCCAGCTTCGATAGTTACTCTTGGTTTTGTTTCTGTCCATCCTCTGAAGACCATGTTATAATTTCCCCTTGTGTTGGCTAATTAGATTGCCTGAAATTACTGTTTAACCTTCCTTACCAACCGTGTCTCAGACCTAATACAGTTTTATTCTGTCTTCTGTTCCAACAATGTAATGATGAGCTTCCTTGTACTGAGATTTCTCTCAATTTTTTTCCTTGACATCATACTCTACATTTCTTTTTTAATTATTCACTTTGTCTCCTTGTCTACTTTCCTTGCATGATTTTGATTGTTAATCCACTTCATCTATTTGTCTTCTAAGAATGGTAAAGGATTTTGCTTGGTTTTGCCTCTTTTCTTTCTTTTTATAACACTTTTTATAGCCTTGTCAACATAACATTTCCCCCATTACTGGAATGATAATTTGTTACTTAGTTTCTTACTGCTTTCTTCTACCCTGTATTTTCATTCTCTTCATAAGACTCCTAAGTTTTTGTTGCTTGCTTTCTATTGCTTGTCCAAACCAGAGGATGAACATATAACATAGCTTTTGGTATGTTTAAGATATGTTGACTATAAAAGCTTATTCTGTGTTGTGTTAACTGCAGCACCAATCTCATAATTTTTGACTACAGTAGCATATAAAAAGATATATCAGAGCTTTAATATTTGAAGAATATCTTTCAAACATAATAAGTTTTCTCACAAAGAGTTCTAATCTTGCATTCATATTTAACCTAATATGCATTTAAGATAAAGTAAAATGTGAATAAAGCAGTTCAGCATAGGAAACACATTGAATTCTAACTGAGAAATTTAATCAAAACTTCACACTATCTGCACATAAAGAGAACAGACTTGGGTTCTCATCTGAAGATGAGGAATATCACACAGAAATATTCACATTCAGAAGCTCCCTCAACATGTCTTAGTGGTGACAGTATGACTATTTCAGGCAAATGCAAACAACTGAGTTTAAATTACTGCTTTATAACTTAAACAAACCACTTTATTCTGAAAACAAATTATCAATATGCAATATGTGCCTTCAGATCATCAATCCTTACATCTTGTCTGAATCCTATCATAGATTGGTTAACTAACTATGAGAGTTATGGAAAACAATTCAGATAGAGTTCTTAAGATGGTCACAGGTGAGTTTAAGCTTAGAAGCAGGCAGTTCTTTTCTGCCACTGAGTTTTATTTGTTAACTTCATGCTTAGCAAGATGATGCAATGGTCAACCCATAGCCAGACAATGTTTGGCAGGAATTGATGAACTTTCTAACTGGTGACAGGTAGCTATGAGTGAAACTTAACTGATTGTATAGGTATATCCTAAGAATTTATTCAGTAAACTTTAATAATGCTACATTACCTCTACTGCAAAACAGTCTTTCTTCCCTTTATCTCCTTAACTATTGACACCTCATCTTTCCTGTCATCCCTGCTTGTCATCTAAATCATTGTAGGCTCTTCTCTTGGACTGCCACTGGTTGTTGAAGTCTTTGTAAAAACGATCATCTACCAGAAACTCTATCTTTCATAAAATGAATTGTCCTGGTTCAAACTTTCAGCAATGATGAAGGATTCTCATTCTCAGGTAGAAAAATGGAAATGACAGAGCACTGGCTGACAGCACATTGCCACACACTGACACTTCCATGTTCTTTCATCTCTGAATATCACTGCTAGGTTAGAAGCTATGGAAGTATCATGTAGTTTCAATCAAAGCCCCATGCTATCATGGTTTTTATGTAAATTGTAGTAAGGATGTAGTGTTCATTAGCAATTACAGTTTTTTCTGTATTATACCATCAAACTGTTACAGGAATTTTGACTTTCCATGTCCCATCAGAGCTGTTCATAATTTTGGTAAAATATCACAGGCCACTAAAATGCAATGTGGAAAATGAAAACACACTTTGAAATCGTTACTGTTTAAGAAGCTATAAAGGTCAATGAAATATATTTTTGTGAGTATCAAATTGAAGACAATTAAAAATATCATTCTTTTGTACAGTAGGATAAATTTTTGTTCCAATTTTTAATGTGTGTCCTGACATAATACTTTTGGGATCAAAAAACATTCATTTCACAGAATAAGAGAATCATACCATAAAATCATTGATGTTGGAAAACATCCTTAAATCATCAAGTCCACCCATTAACCTAACACTAGCAAGTCCACCAATGCTTGTCAACTCTTTCATTGAAGAAATTTTTTCTAATAGCCAATCTAAACCTCAGCTGGCACAACTTGAGGACATTTCCTCTTTTTCTATCACTTCTTATCTAGGAGAAGAGACTGACACCCACCTCTCTGCAACATCTAGGCAGGTAGTTGTAGAGAATGATATGATATTTCCTAGCCTCCTTTTCTCCAGCCTAAGCAATCCCAGTTCCCTCAGCTGCTCCACACAGGACTTCTGTTCTAAGACCCTTCACGAGCTTTGTTGTTCTTCTCTGGACACAATCAGGCACCTCAATGTCTTTCTTGTAGTCAAGGGCCCAAAACTGAACAGTATTTGGGGTGCAGCCTCACCAGTGCCAAGTACATGGGTACGATAATTTCCGTAGTCCTGCTGGCCACACTGTTCCTGATGCTATTGGCCTTCTTGGTTACCTGAACACACTGATGGCTGTTGACCAACAACCCCACGTTCTCTTCCACCAGTCATCTTTCTGTCACTCTTCCCCAAGCCTGGAGCATTGCATGGGGCTGTAGTGACCAAGTGCAGGACCCAGAACTTGGCCTTGTTGAACCTTATACAATTGGTCTTGGCTCATCAATGCAGCCTGTCCAGATGCTTCTGAAGAGCTGTTCTACCCTCAAGCAGATCAGCACTCATCCCCAACTTGGTGTCATCTGCAAACTTAATGAATGTGTACTTGATCCCTTCATCAAGATCATTGATAAAGATATTAAGCAGAACTGGCCCCAGTACTGAGCATTGAGGAAAACCATTTGTGACCGGCTGCCAACTGCATTTATCTCCATTCAGCACAAATCTTTGGGCCCGGTTATTCAACCAGTTTTTTACACAATGAAAATTACATCTGTCCAAGACATGAGCAGCCGTATTTACAGATTGTCATAATGCCAGTCTACTTTCCAAGGAAGTATTTTTTTTTTCAGATTCTGCTCAGTGTGTGAAGGCTGAAGAGAGTGATGGTTTTTTATCAATATAAATGTCACAAGTTGTGCAGAATTTGTCTGATATAATAAAAATTTTATTGTTTTTAGGTTCTGTGGACATATTACTTTGCTAACCAGTCAGAGTTTTCAAAATGGAAATAAGTTTGCTGTTCTACTTTACCTGATTAGTCTATTTTCACAGACTCTGCCTTAGTCAACACATTCCCTTAAGATAATTGTGACAGATTTAAAGTTCAATATAACTCCTTAGGAGTGGTATGTGATCTACTTTTCAGTCTGAATTCTGAAGTTAAAATGTAATTTAAATATTTACAGGCTGGGAGATGAATTAGTGTGTCATGGGAAATACATCTTTGGACTACAGAGGGTAGAGAGTTAGCTACCATATTTAAGAGACAGTGTGTGGGCTTGTTCACCACTTCCACTCTACAGGCATTATTCTTAAGGAAGAAAAAGAAGGAAACCTAAGATACAAAGAAAGTGTAATGACAAAAGTCATAGTCTTTTAAGAAAAGCATGATTCCCAAAGAAAAAGCAGATTTGAAGTACACACATTATTTCTGTCAGATGAAATTAAGATGAAGGTGAGAAAAAAAGAAACAACTGCACAAGGTGGGTCTCTCTTGGTTATTGTAATCAACAGAACACCTGATAGGTAAAAAACTGAGGCCTTTACTTATCAGTCTATTCTAATTGGAATGATAATAAGTATTCTTCAGAACACAATGATGCCACAGAAACCCCGATTGATAGCTTGCAGGATGGGAGGTGAATCATATGCATCCACATGTAGAATGCTACAATGGAAGTGATTGGTCCATTGCCGTAGTTTTCAGCCTGAGAATAGAACACTCTCTGATACCAAATAGGAACAAGTTCCAGCAAAAATAAAAGATACATAACATACTGACTGAAGAGGAATTCTGAGGAGATCAAAAAACAGAAGACAGGTTAAATGAAGGGGACCTACAAGACCATGAAGGAAGCTTACAGGAAAGCTGAGGCGGGGGGCTAGAGACTTTTCACAGAGGTCTGTAGTGACAGAACAAGGGGTAATGGGTTTAAACTGAAAGTGGGGATATTTAGATTGGTTATCAGGACGAAGTTCTTCATGGAGAGGGTGGTGAGGCACTGGAACAGGTTGCCAAGAGACGTTGTGGATGTCCTATCCCTGGATGTCTTCAAGGCCAGGCTGGATGTGGCTCTGAGCAACCTGGTCTAGTGGTGTCCCTGCCCATGGCAGGGGGGGTGGAACTAGATGACCTTTAAGGTCCCTTCCAACCCAAACCATTCTGTGATTTTATCTAATCTCAGAGGAATCTTCTCAGTAGTGTACATATTATATTTCATGTAGGAAGAAATATTGGGCTGCCTGTTGCTCTGAATGAGGGGTCTGGGATGCCACAGACAGCAGGAAGCACTCAGGGACACAATTAAAAGGGATATAATTCCTCATCTCAAAAACGCTCTGCACTGAATGTTTATCAGAATTATCTAGCAACTGTAATGTGAAAAGAAAAGCAAAATGTACATCTGGTGGACAAAATCCCACTCATACCAGCTGAATGCAGTACTTTGATTTTTTATTAACATTTTAGAATTAAAATATATGTTGTAGGAAGAGAAATTATATGCAATACTTCTATTTTTTATGTTTGGCCTTAGTAAGACAGGAAATAATAGTATGCTCATATACTTCTATAGCTTTATTTCGTTTTGAAACTCTGACAGGCTTATCATAACCCAAACAACCCAGAAAGTATCACAAATATGGACAACAGTATATAGAATAAACTTACAGAAGCATTTGATTTCCCACGTAACAAACAGGAAAGAGTTCTTGAGTGTAATCCTCAGTAGATAAACTTTAAAATAAACTTTACTTTGGCCTCTTTGTGTTGAGGACTTAAGAAGCTTGAGATAAGGCTTAGGTTTGCCATGTGGTGCATGGGGAGAGAGGTGTACTTTAAAATATGATTCACATCTCCTAAGGTGCAAAGTAGGAGAAGCTGAGAAAAGGAGACCGGTTGAAAATCTGTTTCTTTTCAATATCTAGCTATTGAATGTTAACCCTGAGAAAACGAAAGCATATTATATGCTTGGGTTCAGGAAAGGAAAGACTGTATACACAATAGTCTATAAGTTTTGATAGTCAGGGCAGTTTGCCCCCGATATGGATCCATATTTATGTTCATTATGGAGCTTTTTTTTTCATGTGAGTTGGGGATGAAGACAGAGCTACAACAGGATGGAGTCTGGTGGTACAAACACTTTCAAAGCTGCAAATATGAAATTATCACCTTATGAAACCACAGAGACCAAAGAAAAAGGAACAAGGTCACAACTGGCACATTGTAAGAAATGTGAGGTCAGGCAACTTGGTGAGGAAACATGGGAGGAGTGGGCAGATGCTTTGCTCAGGCATGAGGTCCCACACCTAAAGTTCTCTGTGAGTTCATTTTCTCAACAATCGTTGGCTGAGTTACTTCTGACAGCTTTGTGCTCTTTGCGTTCTTGATGATGATGTTGTTGGGTATGTTCAAGACTTGGTCCATGCACAGGGAGGAAGAGCTCTCTATGCAGTGAAAGACGTTGACTCTGGGCCCAGTCCAAGCTGCTAGGATAAGGCACTAGGAGGTATAAAAGGAAATTGAAGGCTCCTTTCCATCAGTGTTTCTGAGTTCTGATAATTGCTGTTCTCTTCAGTTCTTATCCGTGAATAAACATTAACCAAGTAAGGTTATTATCTAGTTCAAAATTCTCTTCTGAGAGGTCCAAAACAAAGTAATCTATTACAAGAAATCACCTTTTCCAGCAACAAAAAATTACTTTATGTCAACAGATGATGCATTTTCATCCCCTGCAGACTCTGGCTACACTGATAATTTTTCAACAGAACTGATCATCACACAGTATTTAGGAACAAAGTACTACCTTTCTGTCTAGAAGGCCTTTACAAGCTGCAACATTCTATGCACATCTGATATCAAATAAATCCCTTTTATGGACCAAATATAAGTTTCATTTGCTGTTATTTGACAAGTTATTTGACCAGCTGTAAGCTTTAGATCAGTCATTCCATTAAAAAACAAACAAACAAACAAACAAACAAACAACCCACCCAAAACACCACAGCCCATCTACATTTCAAATACTGTAATTAGGATGATTTACCGAAGGTTGGCAGATTCTCTGTTTACAATGTACTCACACAATTTTAGGATGAACTGTGTTGCCTACACACATTACTGTGAATCGCACTCTTGCATCAGCAGAGAGCAATTACTGGAAAACTGGTGGGGAGGGATCATAACTACAAAATAAATGGTGTGATGAATTGGTCTAAAAATAGCAGAAAAGGAAATAAAGATAATTTCACATTATCTTGAACTATTTTACCTAGGAAGCTGGATTGTTGCCAGCTGAGACCCACAAGGGCTTTAACAAATAGAAATTGTGAAAAACAACTATGCTGTCACAACAAAATAGATCACTAGATC
Organism: Eurypyga helias; assembly: GCF_000690775.1. Lineage (NCBI taxonomy): Eukaryota > Metazoa > Chordata > Aves > Eurypygiformes > Eurypygidae > Eurypyga > Eurypyga helias. Next base: position 14,733 of record NW_010250574.1, read on the forward strand.
CCCAGAGAAGATAGGCTATCTCTAAATTTAAATGTGCTTATTTATTTTTGAAAACAAAAGATAATACAAACCTGTAAGCATTGTTTGTGGTATCCCAAGGCTTATACATTATTTAGGTTAACTTCTTCTTACTAGGAGAGAATCACTTCTGATAGAAAACACTACATGATAACTGTACTATGTTTTATTCTATGCTTCTATGGCACTTAACTTTTATTTTACTAAACACTCTTCATATTGTTATTAATATGTGATAAAATTATGGCCATGCATTCATTCTGTCAAAACCTGTGAATTAACCCTTTTCCCTTAATGGATGTTCATACTCGACCAAACTTTGATATGCATTAACAGCTGATATTTACTAAACAAATTCAGATATTTTGTAATTCATTTAGCTACAGTTAACATCTAGAGCCCTTTATGTTACATGACTGTTAGGAGTAGAAACACTCTTGCTGTTATGTTTGTAGGCAGAACACTTCAGAATGAGTAATCCCATAAGAGAAAATTGCAAAGGGAAATGCTAAAAAGCCCTAGGTTAGATTTAATATCATTTTGCTTTCAACTGCTGTGAAATATAGTTATGTATAGATATTATACTAGATTTCTACCTATCATACAAAAATGCATAGCTATTGCTTAAAAGCCTGTAATTGCTGCCCCTTAAACTTCCACTGAGAAAATTTAATGGGCTTATTACTTTTTATATAAATTCAATATCAGAATAAGACTTTAAATGGAGGGAGTGTTTTTCAGGAAAGTTTTGTTTTCTGCATGAAAAGTTGTGAACTGTGAGTTTTAATATCAGGAAATGGTACTGTTTATTATGTTATAAAATGTATGTATTTTTTAATTTCAAGGCCCATTACATTAGGCAAGAAAATGCAACTAGTCTTGTAGTGTCTCCAGCTATAGGTTGCAGAATAATTTTAATTTATTTATTTGTTTGTTTGTTTGTTTAAAGCCATAAATCTCAAGTGATCACACCAAAAGACATCACGAAGGATTTGAAACAGAATTCTTGAAACATCACTGAAACTCAAAATGATGCACTAGATTTCTGTTATCTGGACTTCTAATGATGCTCATTCAACCTTTTCATACTCGTAAAAAGATTATATAAACCTCTTAGTCAGTAGCTCAGCAAAGCCTTACATGTTTTTAAAAATTCTTCTTGACCTTTATTTATATAATTAATTTTCTAATTCTTACTTTTTCTTATTCACTAAAACAGATACAAGTTCTCAGAGATCCTGCTACAAGACAGTTAGAAAAGCATAATATTTTGCATAAAGCTAGTCAAAGACTGAAAGGCAGTATCTTTGTGGTTTTTTTCTTTTCTGTGTCTTTTTGTCAGTATGAAACTGTATAGGATGATCGTAACATGCCTTAAAAGATGTCCAAATTAAAAAAAAAAAAACCCACATTTGTTAGTTGTGCCAAAACTCCAAAGTAAATATATTGTAAATATATACTGCTTAATAAATTTGGCTTTGCAGTGTCACAACGATATCTTAAAAATAGTGACCTAAAGAAATTACTTTATCATTTTAATACAAACATTTTTACTTTAGTATCTAAGTTTAAAGTTCCTGATCCCCAGCAGGAAAAAAAAAAAAAAAAAAAAGCAACTAATTATTTTATCTTAGTATTCTGCTTCAACGGGACACAAAGACTGACCATAGGGAATATACAAAGTTCCTCATAGATCTCTCATATTTTTCTTTTCTATAAGATACAGAGCAAAAAAAAGAGAGAGGAAGAAAAAAGAAGTACGGGAGAACGTGCCTCTGATTTTATGTGTCTCAAAGTTCTCAGGTTCATCTGAGTCTGAAACATCCCTTAAATTCAGAAATTAAGACCTAATGGATTAGAAGTTCTGTATACAGGAATAGTAAAGCTCAGATATCTTTCTTCCTATTACTAATGTCAAACCAAGTAATACACTGATAGGTGATAGTCATGTTAGCCAATACTATTTCTATTTGTTTAAGCATCTAGTGCATCAATTTTAATTAATTTGCATTCTAACCCAGAAAATGTTCACTGGACTTTACCTCAAATACAACCATTTTATCTTTTGGATTAGATTAAATTAGAGGAGATGTTATATTCAATTATACTAAATGTTATATTTTAGCATCTGCTGCTTTTGGCAAGCCATTAGTCTGGGCTAGATTTCGTTAGTTGATTTACAATGTATTCCTCAGTGCAAAAGTGTCATCATGTGCAAAAATAGTAGAAGACCGTTCCCTTAGTTACCACACAAAAATATCTGTTTCAAATGTTGGCATTTCCAAAATCTGCAGCAGGGCTGCTTTCTTAGAAAGGGAACTGAACCGAGTCTGTGAAACATCTTTTTGCCACTGTATTTCAATCATTCTAAGTTGTAACTGACATTTCCCTTATAGGCATGAGAACAGACACTTGAATGTATAATACTTATAGAAGTGTTTGGGAAGTACTTGTCTTACAGGCAGAGTTCACAGCCTCTCCATGCTAAATTGACCTCATCTGTTTAACGTTACACTTTCACATCATATGTTAATGGCATCAGATATGTCTATCATTTTTTCAGTCTGTGCATTTACTTTTTCTTTTGTTCAGAAAGAAAGGTAAAAAGATATAGAAGAGGTATTCAACAACTGCAATAGAGGGTGGTATTGGTAGGGGAAGAAATTTTTCAAATAACCTGAATAATCAATGAAGCAACCAGCAAAAAATGAGAGCTCTGAGTGTAAGAGGTTTGCTTGAAGATGCGATTTGTAATGCTACAATGGCTTGATGCTTTATGCAATTCCTGCAACATCTCCAACATATTAACACCCAGGAGAGGTACACAGATTTAGTCTTGGAGCAGCTCTTATATAGACTAGAGAAAAACATACCATAGAGATTCTTCTGGTTAATCTAGCTGAGTTATTCAATAACAGACTTATTTTGATGTTTCATTGCTTTTGTAATTGTCTCCAAATGTAGAAATGTCAGCCGCATGGAAGTTATCAATTAAAAGGAAGGTAAAGTTTGTAGAGGTCATTTGTCTAAGGATAACATTCTCGTTTTTTTCTTGAAGTTAATAATGAAATAATTGAATCACTCTAGTGGTGGCATTAAGTGTTCCTAAGCATCTACTCAGATAATTCCATGATATCTTATTACATACACCTTTTAAGAATGTGGATTTTTTTGTCACTGTGTTTTCAATTGCAGTTTCTAGGGCAACAAGAAAAAATTCGGTAGGTACATCACTGACCAAAGGAAGACAGGGAAAAATGTAGGCCTTCTCTGGAAGGAAACTGGAGACCTGGTCACCCAGAATGTAGAGAAGACTGAGGAACTAAATGACCTTTATCTCAGTCTTCACCAGCAAATGTTTAAGCTACACTGCCTAAGACAAAGAAAGCAAAGACAACAACTGGGAGAATGAAGAACTGCACACTGTAGAAGATCAGGATTGAGACCATCTAAGGAACCTGAAGGTACACAAGTCCATAAGGCCTGACAAGGTGCATGCGTGGTCCTAAGGAACTGGCAGATGAAGTTGCTAAGCCATCTCAAACCCATCACATTTGAGAAGTTGTGGCAGTCCAGTAAAGTTCCCACTGAAAAAAAAAAAAAAAGAAATATAAGGCCCATTTTTTAAAAGGAAAAAAAGGACATCAAAGGAACTACAGACTAGTCAGTCTTACTTCTGTGCCTTGTGAGTTCATGGAGCAGATCCTGCTGGAAACTATGCTAAGGCACATGGAAAATGAGGAAGTGATTGGTGACAGCCAACATGGCTTCACCAAGGGCGGATCATGCCTGATGAATATGGGGTGGCCTTCTACCAGTTACAGTGTTGGTGGGTAAGGGAAGAGAAACTGATGTCTTCTACCTGGAATTGTGCAGTGTTTGACATGATCCTTACCTTTAAATTGGAGAGACATGGATTTGACGGATAGACCGCTCAATGGATAAAGAACTGGATGGATGGTCACACTCAGAGAGTGGTGGTTAATGTCTCAATATCTGAGTGGAGACTAGTGAGCAGAGGTGTTCCTCAGGGGTTGGTATTGGGACCAGTGTTGTTTAACATCTTTGTCAGCAACACGGATATTGGGATTGAGTGCACCCTCAGCAAATTTGCTGATGACAACAAGTTGTGTGATGTGGTCGACACGCTGGAGGGCAGGGATGTCATTCGGATGGACTTTGACAGACTAGAGAGATGGACCTGTGCCAACCTCATGAAGTTCAACAAAGCCAAGTGCATGGCCCTGCACCTGGGTTGGGACAATCCCAAGCACAGCTACAATCTGCGCAGAGAATGGATTAAGAGCAGATCTAAGAAAATAGACTTGGGGGTTTTGGTCAATGAGAGGTTCAGTGTGAGCCAGCAAAATACACTTGCAGCTGAGAAAGCCAACCATATGCTGTGCTGCATTAAAAGAAGTATGGCTGGCAGGTTGAAAGAGGTGATTCTTCCTCTACTCAGCTCTTGTGAAACACCACTTGAAGTACCACATCCAGCTTTGGGGCTCCCAACATAAGGAAGACCTGTTGGAGCACATCCAGAAGAACTCATGAAGATGATCAGAGGGCTGAAGCACCTCTCCTGCAGGGAAAAGCTGTGAGGCTTGGCGTTGTTCAGCCTGGCAGGCTCTGGAGAAATTGACCTATGTGATCTTTAAGGTCCCTTCCAACCCAGACCTTTCTATAATTCTATGATTTTCAAACTTTTATTCTAAGGGAGACATACTGGTCTTCTTTAATTAATATTTTATTAGCCCAGTATTTTTAAAGAGCAAAATATAGAGTCTTTATCTAGCCTCATATTCAGTAGGATAAGTGTAACCATTTAAACTGTAGTAGAATGAAAAAAAAATGGTGGGGAAATATTTCTATATTATGAAAATATGTGTCTCATCTAACTTTATGGCCTGTTAACAACTGCTGATAAGATAAAAGGAGAAAAAAAGCAAGAACTCTTGACTGAGAGGAGATAAAACATTAAAGAGGCCATTGGCATATAATTAGAGCATAATTCTGATTATCTAAATGTCACTTAGCTGAACATTCACATTATCTGAAACAAATTTGTATTTTCCTCATATTTAGGAAGGAACCTGATACTGCTTCATCCAACACTGAATTAGGTAACAGATGGGCTTGTATGCCTGCACAAGAACTGATAAGAGATCAAAGTGTAGGGGTCTTGGGAAGGAAATATGAGGGCAGATGTGTAAAAAAGCTCCTAGCATTGTATGAAAACTGAAGCCCCATCTTGTGTGCAAGTTTCAGTGTTTAAAAGCTTAAGTACATAAAGATCACTGTAAACACTTTAAAAGTCAATACAGGAAATCAATAGCTGCCTACCATGCTCACAACAGGCCAGCTAAGAGTCTGTTAGGTTTGTAATCACATAGATACACTCAGTGGCAAACTTTGCAACTTCTTAAGAAGACTGAGTCTAAACTAGTCTTATCACATGTGTCTGTGTAAAGTATTATACATGAACTATGAATACAACTGACTCAAGACTGGTAGCAGCCTTGTAGCGGCATTACAGGACAGGACATTTTTGCTTGAATTGTTTTTCAGTTCACTGCTACACCTAGACTCATCTGTGGCCTTGAAATGGATTCAACCTCTGGTTGAATATAGTGTTAACACTAGATGGCTGAATCTGTGGCAAATATTTCAGCTGTGGCAGTCTCATGATGTCATCGTGTTAGTTCTGCGATCTACTTTTCATTTCAAAGTGCAATTATTTTCTTTAGATATCTTAAATTACAATTATTAATTTAAATATTAAAACCAAACAGAACAATGCTATATAAAAAGTAGAAAAAACCCTCTGTAAGCATGTAAAAAAATCTTGCAGATCAAAATTTTGTTAAAGCATGCTGGTCTTAGAGAAATTCTGAAATATTAAGATTGATAATGCCTTTCATTTAGTATTTGGTCAGGCTTAAATCTCATTTGCTGCTGTTACTTACTATTCTAAAGATTTGGTGCATCAAAACTATCTGAATTTTCAGATATTTGATATCAAACTGCATCCAAACCTTCCTAATTTCTTAGTCATCAAACCATGCAATAGCAAAAATCATAGAATGGTTGAGGTTTCAACAGACGTTAAAGACCATCGAGTTCCAATCCCCTGCTACAGGCAGAGACATCTTCCGCTAGCCCAGGTTGCTCAAAGCCACATCCAGCCTGACCTTGAAGACAGCCAGGGATGGGGGCATCCACAGCTTCTCTGGGCAACCTGTGCCAGTGCCTCACCACTCACCCTGTGAAGAATTCTTTCCTGATTTTTAATCTAAATCTCCCCAATTTCAACCTGCTATCTCTTGTCCTGTCACTGCAGGGCCTTGCAAAAAGACCCCCTCCAGCACTCTTGTAGGCCCCTTCAGGTATTGGAATGTGCTATAAGGTCTCCCCAGAGCCTTCTCTTTTCCAGGCTGAACAACCACAACTCTCTCAGCCTGCCTTCATAAGAGAGGTGCACTGGACTCAATATTGACTTCTGTGGAACACTGCTCATCACTGGTCTCCACTCAGACATTGAGCCATTGACCACAAATGTT
>NW_010250574.1:21325-21851 GCF_000690775.1 Eurypyga helias
ATTCCTTATCCACCAAGTGTCCATCCACCAAACCCATGCCTCTCCAATCTATAGAGAATCTATACTGTCATAAGGGACAGTATCAGCCACTTTGCACAAGTCGAGGGAAATGACATCATTTGTTCTTCCCTTATCCACCAACACTGTAACTCCACGGCAGAAGGCCACCAGATCTGTCAGGCATGATTTGCCCTTGGTGAAACCATGTTGGCTCTCACCAATCACTACCTCAATCCACCTGTGCTGGATTCAGTCAGGAAAGAGTTAACTCTCCTTACCATGGCTGCTAAGAAGCTGTTCCTGGATGCAGGGAGCAGCACTGATAAGTTCTTAGCTGGCACTAGGGAATGCCTGCACCAGATTCAAGGTCTTTCTCTGGTTCTGATCCTGCAGCTGCGTTCCCAGCTCTCGCGGTCTCGCTACAGGCAGTGCAGGGGACACACAGTTCAGGCACCTGACCCAAACTGACCAAGGAAGTATTTCATTCCATAGTACATCATGCTCGGGGAAGAGGCAAGGAGGGGGT
>NW_010250575.1:0-19169 GCF_000690775.1 Eurypyga helias
AAATTAATTAATTAATTAAATTAAATTAGTCTCCTAAATTGTTTCTTTTCAAGTATAATGACAATATTATTCAGATGCAGTTTCAGGTGTTTATTGTGTCTATAGGAAAGCACATACCTCTACTGATGCATGGAAAGAAATTTCTTGAAAACAGGGAGTCTCATATTTTTCATCTTCTGGAAAAAAACCCCACCCTATACCATGCTATTACTATGAAGAAAATTGCTTCAGTTCTAATAAAATAAACTGATGTAAGAAGTTAAAAATATGTACTGTAAATTCAAGAATTCAAAAAGAAAGAAAAGGCAACTTGCAAGGGAAAATAAGCTATGAACTTTTACAATTGTTTCCATTATATTCTTATATTTTATTGTCAAAATTATCTCTTTATTTTTAGAGTTGTACTAGAAAATAAAAAACAACACATGACACTTTAATGGGATAAAATTTCATTGAAGTGGAAAGAATTTTTTATATTTTGCTGTGTTAACATATCTCCACATGAAAAGTAACTGTGAACAATTTTACACTTAGAAAACAGGCTTTAGTAAGAAATTGCTAGGTACTATATATAATTAATAGGGGAATATATGCAGTATACGTTTTTCTAAATATAATGTTTTTCATTTCCCTCTGAGAATTTCCAGAAATGAAAAGACAATTATTCAATATTTTGTCAAGCAGATAGAAGTACATGACAGACCTCCCAAAGAAAAATAATTGTAAAATAACTAAAAGAACAATTACTTATTTTTGGTAAACTTATGCAAATACAAAAGTACTGCATTCATAAATACAGCAGAAGTGATTCTAGCAAGTAGTAAAATGCAGACAGTTTTAGTGGAACTATCTGTCATTCCAGATCAGTGCTCACAGGTGTACTATATATTACAAGACCATTACTGAAATTGGATGTAGAGAATTGTCTTATGTAATGCTGACAGAATGTCAGACTTTGGCAAGAAAGGAAGGACATGGAAAAGATATGTCATAGTGAGAGTAATAATGGAAATAAAGAAAACCAAATGCTATTCCAGTTCGGAAACAGGAAACTAGTGGCAGAAGAATTCAAAAAAATATTGTGACTTCAAAGTGTTAGTAATTCCTATTAGCTCTATAATATAGAGAGATCAAGGAAACAGAATGTGCAGGAGTGATACAAAGTACATTGAGAGAAAGATTCCCTGGTTTTCAGGTGAATTATCATAACGTTTCCATAGTTTAAGGCTCTGGCAACACTGTGATCTACAGAATATCATGCAGTGTGAAATGGAGCAGATGTCAGGTTCTATATTTCAATTTATTTTATTAAACTTATTTTTGATAAGGGTTTATTTAGTAATCTCAGAATATATTTATCGCTCTTCATAACTATTTTTAGTCCATATCTTGCAAGGAAAAACATAAAAGTACAACGAAACACAAAAATCCATTGAAGGATTAGGGACTTACAGAACAAAGTGTGAGGATAAACTTGTCATGACTAAAGATGTAACGATAGAAAAAGAAGTTTAAAATTATAAAAGTGGAAAAATCAATATCACTGAATTTAAATGTAATGAAAGCATTAAAACCTCATGTTGATTAATGTAAGTATTTTACATCTTCTATTTAAAGACCTGATAGCAAATACATGGAATATTTAACATACACCTGTAGTTATACATCTCAACATTTTCTGTTATTTTTGTATAGCAAAGGTTTTCTTATATTTTTAAGTATGAAATTAGGCTAATGAAACATGATAAGCTAATAAGGCCATATTTAAATAATATTATAATAGAAAGAGAAGTAAAAATTCTGACTTATGATTTTGTATCCATGATAATCTATTCTGGAAATTGCTATGGTACAATAATGTATGTTTGTGTGCAGCATGTCTGAGTTCTAGGTAAAGATATGAGAAAATTAATTTCCTCTAGCTCTAGTACTCTATAACTTTAATAATACAAGTTTAGGTCCTTTTACTCCTACTCACCATGAACAAGTTAATGATGTGATTCACTTTTTTTCTTTTCTTTTTCAGATTCTTACTAATCTTCCAACTTGCCAGCAAATGCCCCTGTCATAGAAAATGTGTCTCAACCAACACACTGATAGACCTGAAAAGAAAGGAAAAATATTTTTTCACCTTTCAAACTCCCCACACTATTATATCAGGCCTTAGGTATTATGACATGTTTTACTGTCTTCATTGTGTGTCTATATAACTGTCGTGGTTTAGCCCCAGTAAGCAACCAAGCACCACACAGCCTCTTGCTCAGCTCACCACTCCTCCAGTGGGACAGGGGACAGAATCAGAGAAAAAAGAGAACTTCTGGTTTGAAATAAGAAGAGTTTATAAATCCAAAGTAAATTAATTAAAATAATGTTACTACTAATACTCCTAATAATATGTATTGCAAATACTACTAGTAATTATTAAAGTAATATGTAAGTAAAAAAAGGAAAAAGGGAAAGAAAACAAAATTATACAACAGCTCACCACCTGCTGACCAATGCTTAACTGGTCTTTGAGAAGGGACTCCTCTCACAGCCAACTCCCCAAATTATATACCAAGCATGATGCCTTATGGTACAAAATGTTCCACTGGTCAATTTGAGGTGCCAGAGCTGTCCAGGCTGTGTCCCCTCATAGCTTCTTTTAGAGAAGAAGCTAGGAACACAGGTGCAGTATCAGACACTGAAAAAATCCTTGACTTGGTATAAACATTCCTTAGTAACAACAAAAGCCAGTAGCGTGTTATCAAAATTCTAAACACAAATCCAGGACATTGCCTCATAGTAACTACTGTAAGGAAAATCAACTCTGCCCCAACTAAAATCAGCACAGGACTGCAAGTGCACATTTCTGGTTCATGTTGAGCTTTTCATCGACCATCACCACAAAGTCCATCTCTTCAGGGCTGCTCTCAATCCATTCTCTGCCCAGACTGTATTTATGCTTGAGAAAGAAGAGCACACACATAGGCCAACACACACCTGAATACATCTTATCTTCACATGAAATTCATCTCGAATTGATATATTCAAACCTGTGAATAAACTAATAGAACCGGAACAACAACATAATTCTAGTGTTAAAATGTCACTCTGACAGACAGGAGCAGATAAGTGACAATATTTTTATAACATAAATGCCAAAAGAGGCATCAAACAGATGTCACCACCTGCTGTATGTTTGGTCCATGAGGCTAAAAAAAAAAAAAAAAGGCAAAAACCCCACTAAAATCTTAGCAATAAATACTAATATCCTCAAAACCAGAAATTTGCAACTATAGTCCTCCTTATTGAATATACTACAAGAAATTATTCCATGAGATGTCCTAATGCAAAATCATAATCAATTAACTAATTAATTAATTAATTAGTTCATTCATTCAATCTAGCTTTCATTATCTCATTTTTTCAGTGATAAAAGTTAGTTAAGGGCACAGGCATATGCTTTTGACATTTAGTTTAGGAGCTGTTTGTCTTGTACCTTTGCAGAATTAAAGTTTACTTGTATTCATACTCGCCACTAAAACAAATATTTTATATTATATACTGATTAAGTTCTATGATACTTAAATATGGAACAGAGGAAGTGTAGGTGCTCACTGATATTCAGATGAATGTGTAACAGCTAATGTTAATGCTTTTAAGAAAAAGCCCAATTTCTCCTTAAATCAGAGAACTCAGAGAAAAATTATGATTAAAATTTTTTGAGCCTTTACTGCTGAGTACATCTAACTACAGTCTGTATTATAAAATATGCTTCAGGTTTTTACCTCTGCCATTTTTCCTCACATGTGTCCTCAGCCAAGGATGAGTAAAGATCCATGCTAACTATATTTAAGAAGGGGAAGGAAAAACTGCACTTCAGCCGGAGAGAAGAAGGAGAGAAACAACTCTGCAGACACCAAGGTCAGAAGATGGTGGAGGGGGAGTGTTACAAGTGCTGGAACAAAGATCCCCCTGAAGCCCGTGATGAAAACCATGGTGAGGTGGACTGTGCCCCTGCAGCCATGGAGAGAAAAGGTGGAACAAAGATCACCTGCAGTCTGTGGGGGAACCTACACTGGACCAGGTAGGTGCCTGAAGGAGGTCGTTACTCCGTGTAAACTCTGCCCTGGAGAAGGCTTCTGGCAGGACCTGTGACCACATGGAGAGAAAAGCCCATGGAGGCTGGAGGAGGTTTGCTGGCAGGACTTGTGACCCTGAGGGGGATCCATGCTGGAGCAATCTGTTCCTAAAGGACTGAAGCCTGTGGGAGGGACCCCATGCTGGAGCAGGGAAAACTGTGAAGATTCCTCCCCCTGAGGAGGAAGGAGCTGCAGAGAGGAGCTGTTATGAGCTGACTGCAAGCCTCACTTTCCCATTCCCCTGTGCTGCTCAGTGGGAAGGAGGAGATGGAGGAGAGGAATGACGGAGTGAAGACTGATAAAAAGCAGTGTGCAAGGTGTTTCAGGGCCTTTTTTTTTTTTTTTTAAATTGTGGTGGCATTTGTGGGTGTTGGATTTTTTTTTTTTAATCTCCATTTCTCACTATCACACTTTATTTTAATTGGCAATAAGGAACCTTATTTTTCCCCAAGTTGAATCTTTTGCCTGTGATTATAATTGGTAAGTGATCTCCCATTTTTTTTCTTGACCAACAAGCTTTTTTTTCATCTTAATTTTTACCTCCATCCTGTTGAAGAAGGGAATTGAGAGCAGCTGGGTGGGTGTCTGGCAGCCAGACAAGGTCAACACACCACAGGTATCTTACAAGAGAAAATACCTTCAGAATGAGAATTTTATGACAAAAAATTCAAACTTTAGCATATGAGACAACAATATTTTATTACAGAGTTTTTGAAAGCCTGATAGAAGCCCTAGATCAAAAGACAAGATAAAATTTATTTAGAAGAGGACATATTTTGTTTTATTTTTGCTTGAGTGTCAGCAGATTGTCAATATTTTAAGACCAAAGACGCTTTGAATCACACTACCTCAGAAAACTAACAGAGGAAAATTTTGTGGTTTGATCATTTTTACTTTCAACACTTGTACAATTTTAAAGCTTTTTTTCCTACTTTACCACACTCAGAAATATATACAAATATTGCATTTCACAAACCATACTGAAAATAACAACATGACAGAGCAATTAAAAGATGTTTTTCAGTAGAAACTGGAGTGCTTAAAAAAGGACACATTAACTATTGATAGCATTTCAGATCTTAGGGACTTCATCCCAATGCTTTTACTCACACTGAACTGCATTTGAGGTATCCCAGGACTTCCATGGGACTTTGTAAGAAGTAAGGTACTATTCAGCTTGAAAGATTACATCAGAATCTGTCCTCAGAAGAGTTCCAGAACCTCTAAATCATATTTCTGATTTAGTTTCAGAGAATACTGAAGTACATGAACTTTTGTAGATTATCTCAGCTGCACATTGCTGAAATATGAACAGCATTTCATCATTACTTCCTTCATTTTGCAGACAGATCTTTCTCCCATGAATTAGTACTTGAAGTCTTTCTGGTGCTTTGTGAAGATTTTCTTCCCTTCCTGAACTAATAGAGTTCACTTATCCCAAGCTAATATTACTGATGGTCTCTGCAGTTCTTATTTAAAAAAAAAAAAAAGAATGCCTTGGGAGCATACAGCAGAAATAAACATCAGTACAGACTTCAAATAATTACGCAGGACATACCATAGTTTGCATTACATACCATGGCATGGCATGATATATGATTCAGTGTGAGTCAGGATAGCCAGCTACAAAAATGACATATTACATCCACTTTTATTATACGTTTTAATACATATATCTGATGGGGGTGGGTTGTTTTTACCGAATGGCTTTGATGTGCAATTTTATAGAATAATATTTTAAGCAGTAATGGAGAATTGCCACAGCTTGCTTAATGTAGGGAAGCTCTAGTAATTTGTTAAAGGATCTCTACCTTATACATATTCAGATTTTTTAAGTCTGAGTTAAGTTACATTGTCTGAGCAACTTTTGAGAATAGAGTCTGACAGTCACTTGCAAACCTTTGCCTTTGCTGCGTGCTGCCTGTTTAAGAATTCTTGTCAGCTGAAGAAACCTAATTAATATCTCACTGGATGAACTATTAACTGTGGTTTCATGGTGGAAGCTGGCATAGGAACATCAGAGTATGATAAAGTTCAAATTTTTTTTTTCTTTTTTTTTTTTGTCCCCCGGGAGAGAATTCAGAGTATCAGAGTGGAGATCTCACTGCAGCAATTAAAAGCCAAACATTCTGTTTCCCTAAGCTCATCATAAAGACAGCTTTTAACACCTCTGAAAATCAAGTAGTATTTTGAGAGTGAGCTTCTACCTAACTAGTTTCACAACTCAGTGTGTTAAACTCGCCAGTAAGTCTCCATAGGATATTCTGGCTGTCCTCCCACACATCAGACAGGTACTTAGCCTGCAAGATGGCTATAGAAAATAAATGCGTGACTGAGTAAATGATATAGCACTCTTGTCTACAAGGCTTCCCTACCAGAGAGAAGAAAAGAGAGAAAGATGGAAAATTTTTTGACGACAATATTGAAAGTACTAATATACTTTTTGGAAATGTATTTTGGCTATGACAAAGTAACACCTTTAATCACTACCTAATCATATACATATATACTCAAGACATAATTAAAACATTTAACTAGATTTTAGCAACAGCAAGCAAAGTCCATTTTATGGAATAGTATATCATTCCATAAAGTGGAAGTGGCTTGGGTATCAGGCCCCAAAGCAGAGGAATAAGTGTATGTTTGCAAGTGATTTCTCTGTGCAAGTTAACTCAAGTTCTTGCACTCTGAAACAGAAGAGGGTGCAGGAAAGTGGCTTCTCATTTTTGCACACTGGGTTTCACATTGGCTACTTCTGTTTTATTTCGTAGTCTATCTCAGGGCTGTCAGAGCACCACCAGGCCTGGTGACCCCTGCCCAGCCCCACTGCCCTGGGGATCTCCCCACCCTGCCCACAGCTTAGGAACCCATTTTAGCCCACCCTTGTTCTCATGACTTAGCCTAGCCTCAGACTGCCTCATACCCATGGAGGTGCCTGATGCCTGAGTCTGGGGCTGCCTTAGTGACCCTTAGCTACCTGCTCCTGGCTAGGTCCTGGCTGCCAGCCCTTACTGGATGGACCCATGGGACCACCTGAGACTTCCAGTGCCACAGCCCCAGAGAAGTGCCGGCCATGCTATGCCCTCGCTTTAACCTGGGGCTTTCTGAAGTGCAAACTGAAGTTCCTTTATTTGTACTTTTCATTTGAGATGTGAGATCTGTGGCATATTATATGTAGGAAAATATCACAGTCAAGAAGAGAAAGGGAATATGCCAAAGCCACCAACTTTGACAGTGGGCACTGAGTATCTAATTAAAATAAGTAAGGTACATAAAAATTATTGGTTACAAAGAGAATGTTGCACTTAGTTTCGTATTTCTTAACATACCCTAAATATATGGTATTTTATTCGACCTCTTCCCAGTCCTTACACAACTTCACAAAGTCTAATTTTTTGAAAGAAATTACATGAAAAACCTTCTCTCCTTGGTTTTGATGCTTAAGGTTTCACTTGGTTCACACTTTAAATTTTTTTCAGACATGAGGTTAGAATTGTTCTTAAAACATCATCTTGTCTGTGGGAAGTAAGTCACTGAAAAGATGACTATAAAATATTGAGAGAATTGATACAATACTGTGAAACCTGGTAATACTGAGCTGTAGCCATAAACTAATCCAGACATTTACATATATTTTCACATGCTCACACACAGATATATTAGACTCCGTCTCTTGAAGAGATGATGTCAAATATTCCTTTAAGTTTGTTGCAAAAGTAGTTAAGTTTATTTCTTTCCTTTTCTTTTATAACTACTGTTAAATTGGATCCTTTAGCATTTGTGGCACCATTTTCAAAGTATGGAAGTTTGTAAACTGGGGAATCTCTATTGTCCATTCAGTGTTTTATCACATCATAAAATTTATCACATAAGATTCAGAAAAGAGAGGTAGCTTAGAGAAGTTCTAAATTATGTGTGATTTCATGGACCTGCTTTAAGGGATAATGTACCATAGTCTGTGGCAATGTTATTCCAGTAAATGAGTGATCTAGCAATTTTTGCTCATCCAGAACAGTTTTCTTAGCATACTGTCTAAATAACAAAGAGAATTATATTCTACAGCTAAAGACGTTTCCAGCACATAGCCAAGAACAAAATACTCTATAGTACTTTATTCAGGTTTAATCCTCTCCCACTGTAATTCAATAGAGTACAATAGGGGTTGTTAGAATAAGAATTGCTCCTGAAGAGCTAAAACTAATACAGCTTTCTATAATTATTAAACTCAGTTAAGTATAAAAACTGGCAGAAAGAAGCAAAGAAATATTACCACCCTCTCATGGCTTAACACAAGCCAGCAACTAAGCATGACCCAGACACACACTCACTCACTCCCCCCATGGCAGGATGGGGGAAAGAATTGGAAGAGTAAAAGTGAGCAAACTTGTGGGTTGAGATAAAGATGGTTTAGTAGGTTTAAAAAAATCCCATGTACACAAGCAAAAAAACCCAAGGAATTCATTCACCACTTCCCATTGTCAGGCAGGTATTCAGCCGTCTCCAGGAAAACAGGGCCCCATCACATGTAACAGTTACTTGGGAATCGAAACACCATAACTCCAAACATCCTCCCCATTCCTTCTTCTTCCCACATTTTTATATGCTAAGCATGAAGTTATAAGGTATGGAATATCCCTTTGGTCAGCTGGGGTCAGACACCCCAGTTCTGTCCCCTCCTAACTTCTTGTGCACCCCAATATACTCACTGGTGCTTGGTGCAAGGAGCAGAAAAGGCCTCTAGTCTGTGTGAGCCCTGCTAAGCAGCAAATAAAACATCCCTCTGTTATCAACCATATTTAGCACAAATCCAAAACATATCCGCACACGAGCTACCACAAAGAAAATTAGCTCTATCCCAGCCAAAACCAGCACACACCTGTAGGAAATTCTTCCTGGTATTAAGTAAGTATAATTGTCTTTCCCTGATTCTTCCCAAAAATATTACTATTTCTTTAGGGAATATTACTTCTAATATATATTCTTTAAAATCAGCAGTTAATATACCTTTTGAGTATTCTGAAAAATTCTGATACAAACAGCTAAAAATAAAAGGTAAACAGCAAGTACCACAGTTTTTTCTTTGTGGATATAACTGAAGGTCAAAAGTAACACTTCTATTTTCAAACTTCCAAAAGAAATCACAAAATATGAGTTAATGCTGAAATATAAAGTTACTAGTGCAGGAGAAATGCCAGATGCTTCAGCTGCCTTCTATTCCTTCAAACTATGCATTAATAGAAAATTCACTTTACCTTCTATTTAAAATTAATGTTGTGTCACAGCTATTAATTTGAATGTGCCAGTGACAATACATGGAAATAAATATATCTCCTAACCTTTATATTCTTCATGTACAGATTCTTCCACCTTTACTCAAACCTTTTTATTTTATTTAGAATATTGAGGGAAATTATGCTCAGTATTGGTTAAACTGTGAATTACATTTTCTGTTGTATATTTTTAAGTATCCGTAGATAACTGACTTGTCTCAGTCTAAATCAGAATTAATCTTTCTGGTTTTAGTATGTATTCTAAATTAGAGAAAACTGTCAGGACAGATCTTTATTTTTCTCTAAGGCAAGAAGTTTGTAGTTAATTAGAAAACTACATTGTAAATACAACAGTGGACCTCTATCCCATTTACTATTATCTGATGGTTTCACATAGGATTTTACATACTGTAATTTGGAGTATGTAACCCAAACAATTTCATTGAAGCTGCACGGGTGCTCACATGGCCCAGCCTTGTTCAATTTTCCTGGATAACAACAGTTGGTAAGATAGAATGGGAGTATAAACTGTGTATCAAAATGGAACACTCAAGATTGTCTGAGAATGCATTTCTCCAAAGCTGATGAAACTGAAGAAAGCCGTCATCATACAGTAAGAAGGAATTAAAGATACACTTTTAAAAAAGGGACTCCACTTGCACAGATATAGAAAAGATCCCACAGAGCTGAGGAGGGGGTCTTCATGAACTGGAGGGGAGGAGGAGTATGCCTGAGAACAAACCAGAGCTTCCTGGGATCAGTGAAAAGAGTGTGTTTGGATGTTTGCTGGTGTTTAGTGATGTTAAAAATTTGTAAATGTGGTTTATCTGTTGCAT
The DNA here is from genome assembly GCF_000690775.1 of Eurypyga helias. Lineage (NCBI taxonomy): Eukaryota > Metazoa > Chordata > Aves > Eurypygiformes > Eurypygidae > Eurypyga > Eurypyga helias. The sequence continues at coordinate 10,231 of NW_010250575.1, forward strand.
TGCTGATATTGACCCTGAATGTACAGTTTATTGATTGTTCATTGGTCATGTATTCTTAATAAACCACTTCAGTGCTAATCTCAATTTATGTTATGTGAACAGGAGAGCTTTTCCCTCTGACAGAAGCCCCTTTATTCTGATTCATAAATGCAGACAGAAGATTTCTTGATTCAGACAGGTGATGGTATAGCTTCTTTGAGATATTAATTTTCCTTAACAGTGTTTACACAAAAAGTAAACTTTCCCCATTCCTTTCACTATTTCATTTCCCCACTTCTCTTTTGCATTGAACTGGTTATTTGTCTTTGTTTACCATTTTTCAGAGATGTTGTCCAGTAGCAATGTCATCAACAAAGTACAGGACTTCAGGCACTTACTATCAACTTTCGCTATGTCATGTTTTTGTTGTTGCTGTTATTGTGGTGGTAATGGTGGTGCTTTGGGTTTGTTTGGGATTTTTTGGTTGGTTGGTTTGTTTTAGGTTCTTTTTTTTTTTTCTCTTGCTGTATATTCCTATGATTTTTAGTGAGCAACATGGTAAAACTGCAGTTATTTTGTACCACTGCCTACTAAACCCTGCTTTTAACCAGTTCACATCTTTATGAGGTGCATAGTGTCTCCACATATTAACTTGGGTACGATGAAAAAAAAGAAAGCTAGATAAATCCTATAAAAAATAGAACATAAATGTTTTAAACGTTGTTACTAGGGTTTCTTTCTATTTCGAATTTTGATACAAATGAATTTAATATAATCTACTTCAGTAGTCTTTTTTGCATGCTATGCACACTGGTACACACTATTTTGGGTATTTACTGGATGATTCTAAATTGTGGACCAGGTAGGGCTGTGGTGTTTCTGGTTTGGTGTGGACTTATCTGGACAGAAATCAAGACGTAGAAGTGGTCATCTAGTAACATTCTTAGATACCTTACAGAATAGGAAACACCTGTAGTGTGTATACTCCAGGAACTACAAAACACTTGTGCCCTTAGGCAGGTAGGATACCACAGGTTATGCAGGATACAGTAGGAAATATCAGATAGTGCTTAACACCTAAGTAATCCTGGAGGGTAACATTTATTGCTCTTAATTATCTGCACGTGACAAAGCTATCTAAGCTTTCATTAGGGTCAGTGGAGATCTGTCAAAACTTTAGAGTTTGTTTTGAACAGAGCCTGACCGAATTAATAAGCAGATCTATAGATGATGAGGCCGTAGTGTTCAAGCTCACTTTTGGGTTCTTTTATTTAGCAGTGCAGATGTAGCCTGAAGAGTCACCAGTTCCATTTCATTAAAAACATTCAGCACAAAGATAGAGTTGACCTTATGAAAATCTATGTGAAATTACTTGTATTACATGAAATCTAAGTGGTTTTCATTAATTTCATCCAAGTAGGCTACAGAACCCAATGTCTTCTCTGAAGCAAAGCAGCCTGCTTTTAAAGAACATAGTAGGAATAATCTGTTAAATAATAATACACTTTTATTGCTTAGCAGCATGAACCTGAACTTCTGGCTTACCATGCAGGCATTTCTCCCTGAGGAAATTAAGGGATGGATTACTGTTGTCGGATATATGCACCCATTTACTGGTTCATTCATCACAGATATTCGCTTCCCCTGGAGCCACTGGAAAACAAAAATTCCCTATTTAATATGAAAACATTGACTCCAGAATAATGAAAGATGTTTATGAATATTTTTTTTCTCCAATACCTGTACACCTAGAGAAACTTAAACCAAATGGAAAACTAGACTTCTTTTGACTCAAAAATTTGCCTGTAAAATAGTGACATACCTTTATTTTTTTTTAGGATTATGATGTCTATTTTTAATCTCATAATTAGGCACTTAGACAAATTAAAAGTAGTATCTAAAATGAAGATTAATTCTAATCAAAACAGAGAATATCAATTAATATCATCATAATTATGATAGATTTTAAAAATAAATAGAACTAAATCCAGAAGATTTCCAAGATATATTAAGGGAAACAATGCTGGGGAATCTATTAACCTGCTGTTCAGAAAAAACAACATTGGTGATTAAAGTAGAAGCAGGTAGCACTTCATTTTTCCTTCACTTTCAGTTTAAAAATAAAATAAAATATTTTTTAAAATGCGTAATATAAATCGTAAAATATAATTAATTAATATGACAAAATATTTTATTCCAGCTCTCTTTAAAATCAGGAATTTTTACATTCCTGAAATTGAGCTTTGAATTATTATTATTTTAATTTAAATTCTTCAAAATCAATGTACATTCAATTTTATTTTCTTGCTATGTCTTCTATACAATTTTTGAGCCTATTTTCTCTATTTTTCTCTCTGAGTTCAATTCTCTACTCTGCCTATAGGCATAATTTGTGTGTTCAAATGTAAATATACTGTATTCTTCAGGTAGTAACTTTGTGTTCCTGTAGGTATCTCCTAAAACAACTTCTAGTATACAATGAATTCAGATTAATAAATTAATCAGATTAATTATTTACTTATTATTTATATTTCTTTTGTACTGACTGCAAAAAGAGTTTATGATAGCAGACTATGTTTCAGAGATTCATATTTAAGTCATTATGTCTATTCTGTTTCCAGTGATGCACCTGAAGTTGTAATAAATCTTTAAAATATAATCAAAATCTACACTGAATTATGGAAACAGTTGTCACATAGACAACAGAGCAAATAGGGAAGAACAAGGCTCTAAAATACCTGTGCAGATCAGTAGTTCACTGTTTTAATAAGATAGTGATAAAGAGAATATTCAAAGGAGAGGGAGAGGAAGAAGAAGGAGAAGAAGAAAGGACGAGAAGAAGGAGGAGAAGGAGGAGGAGAATAAGAAGAGAAAGAGAGAAAAGAAACCCCACAAAAAACCAAAACCCACCCAAATGAGCAAAAGCAATCACTCGCCACCTTTCACAAGTAGACCAATGCCCAGAGAGTTTCCGACCAATGACTAACTTTCCACACACACCATCTCCTCAACCCTTATTGCTGAGCATGGTGCTATCTGGTATGGAATATCCCATTGTCAGTCTGGGTCAGTGGTCCTGGTTGTGCCCTCTTCCAACTTTTTAACCACTCCCAGCCTAATCAGAGTGTGGGAAAAAGAAAAAGCCATGACATGTGTGAACACTTATATAATATACTCAAATAATACACTCAAAACACTCAATAATAGCTAAACAGTTGTGTATCAATAGTATATTTACTATTACAATAGTTACTATATTTTCTAGTATATTTACTAGAAAATTAATTCCATCCCAGCCAGACCCAGAGAAAGTTTGAAGGACCATTATTCAGAGTAAAACTCTTATGTGACAAATGTGTATTGTATTGTATATTGGCAATAGTGTTGGAAGCAATGATGTTTGTCACTGCATAGCATCAGGATCTGGAGTAGCTCTTATATGGCAGAAAATACATGGCTTACGTTGTCAAAACCAACTTCTAAACCTGAAATTCACCAGGATACATTTATTATTATCTTACTTCAAATACTTTTAAATTTGTACTTCTAATAAAACTTACCCATTATTTGTGACTGCAGAAGATTAATCTCCCACTACTCCATACTGAAAACATTCTCCTGACATAATACTTTATGAGGTTTACTGTAAACTCTGTGTACTGCATCTGTATTGACTTCATTACAACACTCAAGCAATAAACAAAAGCTCCAAGTATTCCCCCTGCACTGAAAAATTTAAAAGCCATTTTTGAAAAGACGTGATCCCGCATTCTGGAAATTACACTTGTATCAAATTAGGATCACATCAATACAGTTCTTTACAATCAATGTCATCATTTATGAACTTTTACTAGGTGGGTGTAAAGGCAAAAGCAACTAAAAAAAAAATGCCAGTTATTTTTGATTGCTTGTCTGAGACATGAAGATGCCTGAGTTTTGTGCTGCATTATGAGACCCTGACTTATGAGTCCTAATTTGAAATATTTGTTCCCTGTATTATGATTTTCCATAAGCCATAGAATGCCCACCTGAAAGTGGTACTATTTTAGAGGAAAGCAGTACCTTTCTATGTGAGAAAAGCATTCTGCATCTTTATAGGATTCTTAACCTCCCAACTAGATGTCTGAGATGATTCACAATTTTCTGTGCTTTTACTAATTTATTTTCATTGTACTGTAGATAACTCCATCTTTTCAAATATCTTTCTTTCTTTTACCTTGTCTGTTCATAAGCAGAGTTTAGATTATTGCAAATGTAAGTACTCTGCTGGTATGACAAACTTTAAGATATTTCAAACATAAGAGAAATACAAGTTTTTCTGCAGGAAGACTTGTCTAACTTGATTTTATCCACCTAGAAGTTAAGTATGTGATACAAGCAGTTCATCTTGGCACTCAATATAGTTAATGGAATGAGACAGTCTGAATGACTGTTAGAGTGACTGTTCTTCCAGTTGTAAAATAATGACCGAAGACAAGCAGAAGAGACTTTCCATAATTTAGAGTCAGATTTAGATAACTAAATTATGGATGTCTTAAACTATATGAAATGTATCTTACTTTTAAAGGCCATTACATAACTAAGCACTTAAATAAAGGAATGTTAAAAACTTAGATAAAGTATGTAAATATCCCCTGGTTTTATCTGGTAAAATGGATTACGGATGTATCTACAATGGATCTTTGGCTCAGGTTTGTACTACAGACATTAACTTGGTGAGCCTCCTGGCCTACTAATTTAGTGCTTGACATTACTTGAAAATGAGTAAAAAAAGGAAAAAAAAAAATCACAGAAGGTTGTTTGTTTGTTTGCTTGCTTGCTTTTTAAAATTTGTTTTCTTTCCCCCTAGTTCAGTTTGCAGTACTGAAATTGCCCTGATTGTATGCCTGGCTTTTTCTACTTTGTTTCCAATTTGAGCTTGGGTTACATTTCCTCTTGAAGTTTTACCTCCAAATCTCTGCTTTGACATTTCTTATCAACCATGAGATCAAGATAAGATCAAGCACAGGGAACAAAAACCTGTGAAAACTGGCACATATGCTAATTGCCATTTCTCAGATGACAAGGAGGATAGACTTGGTAAGCCTTTCTAAATAATTCCATTTCAGAATCAAAATCTGAATTGCAGTACATAGATGGATTTATATGGTGATATCCTAAGCAGCTAGGCCTTTTCCTCACTACATGTATGTTCTTAAATGGGGCAAAAGAAAGATAAGAACTATTCTGATTGAGGTTACTATAAACAAAAGCATTTCCTCCTCCTTCCCAGCATATAGAAGTCAGAAAACCTATTCAATACTATTTGGATTACCTTTCAGCACCTTCTTTATGCCTATACTTGTTTCAAGAAAGAACCTTTAATTCATCATAGATGAATGCAGAATCAAACACATTAAAGAATTCTGAGCATTCCTTGTTGTTGTGGTGAGGGTTGGTGGTATGGGAATTTTTGGGTTTTGTTGTTGTTGTTGTTGTTGTTGTTTGGGATTTGTTTTTTTTTTTTACTTTTTTATGGGAATCAACAATGTCAAATGCCAGATTACTGGAACTTCTGAAATATGCAATTAGACTCTGGCCAAGTATCCATGAAGATCTGCGTGATACCTTTCCATAAAAAGCTGCGAATCATCAGAGGAACAAAGTGTGTATTACCACTGTGATTGAATTCACAATATATACTCATTCCTTTTATCTTATAATGGTTTGAAGGAGAATGATAATGACACAACATAGCTCTATGTTTATCTGGGTACAGTGTACAGAAGTTAAGGATATCAGTACCTTGCATTTGTGCCCTTACATCTCCTAGAGGTGTGCTGTATTTTATAAAACAGTAAGAAATAAAGAGAAAGTTCTGTCTCATGTCTTTCAATTAACTTCTCTAAAAGAATTTTCAGCTTAGAGATTTATCAGATGCTTATAGATTCTCTCCTAGGGTTACAACTGAAGATAAAATTCCCAGCTGAAGAAAACATTAAGTCATAATCCAGACTGACGAAAAATACTAAAGTCAAATGGACTGTTTTCAATGCTATTGTCCTACGAAACAGCTCTTCTTCAAAGAAAATCTTTACAGCTCATCTTTTAATGAAATGATTTCTTTACATTACTATATTTTATGTTCTAGAAATACAGAAAATCAGCTGCCAAATCTCAAAAAGGTTAAGTGCATTAAGAAGCGAGATATTTATATGTTTATGATGAAAGATAATCTAAGAAAAAATTGACTTCGGAGATTTGGTTAGACTTACAATCTAAGTAGAAAGAATTAATTTAATTAATTGTCATTGCTCAAGAAAGATTTAATATTCAAGACACTTATACCTCAAAATAACGAAATTTTGAAAAGGATCTGAAAAATTGTACTTTGTTTCAAACTCTTCAGGAGCTGCTACTGAAATTCATAGGTTATCTCTTCCAATAACAATGAAGAACAAGTTTACTTACTGCAGTATCTTTTAAGAAAATGTGTTCCTTAGAAATGTTTACCATCATTCTTCCTTTTTAAAAAGCTAATAATTCAGTCACACTGTGTTTTTTCAGTCACAGTTTTATGTACCTAAGAGACTAAATACCAAATATTTGGTTTTGCCAATACTTTTATTTGTGCCTTTAGGACTAAAAACAAAGAATGTGGATGTGCTACACATTTTTTTAACCTGCATGGAAAACTAAGTTAACACTGACAATGTGAATACCCAGCTTCTAATTATAATCAACTATTTGAGCACCATGTACACAAATGAAGTTAGCAATTATGGATGAAAGATTATTCTCCAATTTTATGTGTTTATTATTTCCAGATTCATCAATTGTCTAAATACCTGCTGTTGAGAATTCATCTGAAACCAAGGAATGAACATTTCAATGAGGAGAATGTCTGTATTTACTAGTTGATCGGTTATTTCCTAGACACTTTTTATTGAAAATAAAAATGCAAAGACTTTTTTTTGATGGATGTTAAGAATATTTTAGACAGAATTAGCTTGTAGATAACTTACTGCTTTGGTTTCCTTTAACAATGAAAAAACACCATGGGAAGTGTATGTACCTCTACTCACCAAAAGTGCTCTACAATTTGGCTTAGGGCTATCATAACTTAATTCATTTTTAATAGTTTTTCTAGATTAGAAATAGCTAAGATTCTTAAGCTCTGAGCTATTTCAACAGTGTTACAAGTGTAATTTTAAGAATCTTAAGGTTCCTTAGTTACCTCTGTCTCTATTTTTTTCTTTGTTATTAAATTGTGGATATTTTTTGGGGGGGAAAAAAAAAAGGCTTTATTCATCCAGGCTTTTTAACTGTTACATGAAGAATTTAACGTAATTTTCTTTCTACTTATTTTGCTTCTCACTGTGAATCTTCAAAATAAAACATCAAATCTATTTCTTAATTTTTAGTGGTGTATTTTGTAGATTCTCCAACTTGATATTTCCTTGACAATTTTAACACAATTATTAATCCATTATTTCCAAAATTGTCTCAGAAATATTGGCTATGTTATTGAGAATAAAAAGAAGAGCTGGTTGAAAAGCACCGTTTGTCTATTACTGAAAATCTTGAAATAGAACTCTAGTTTCTCTTTTTCCCTAAATTTTAAGTCTTACTTAATTTTTTTCTTCTTCTTTAACTGATTTATTTTATTTTACTTTTTATTTTATTTTATTTTAATGTAGTTTTGGGTGATTAAAGAATATAAAAATGCTTTCCTGATTGTAATTTATTTCAGCAAAATGAATATAGACATAGATCTGCTATATACATTGTCGTTAAAAGGTGAATACTACTAACTGTTCAAAAATATTCTGGTGATATTGTCAGCCATAGGAGAAAAATCACAGATTAATTAAATGTCACCAGGGAAAAAAAGAAATTCCCATCTTACTTTGGTTTAGCATAAATGTATAAGATATCTGAAAATTATGAAAAAACTCCAACAAAAAAAAACAGCCAAAAAACCAGCAATATACATAAAGATATTAATATAGATGCCTTTCATACTTTGCATCACTAAGAAACAAAGAATAAAAAATGGAATTGCTGACTTAATTTTGAGTTATTGTGTGAGAAGTAGGATAGCAGCAGTAAGAAGAAAGGTGAAACCATTGTTTAGCTGACAGATTCACTGTACAAGTGGTCAGTTGTTGCAAGAACAACAATATCAACTCCTCTGAAGCAAAGAAAACATTTTACACTTACCCATCTCATGGGCTTCTATTTGCATAGATATTTATAAGAGTTTAATGTTCCAGAAATTGTTAGAAAATAAGAAAAGCTTCAGCACTTGGCCTCATGGAGTTCAACAAGGCCAAGTGCAAGGTCATGCACCTGGGTTGGGGCAATCTCGAGCACAAGTACAGGCTGGGTGGAGAGTGGATAGAAAGCAGCCCTGAGGAGAAGGACTTGGGGTTACTCGTAAACAAAAAGCTGAACATGAGCCGGCAGTGTGCGCTGGCAGCCCAGAAAGCCAACCATAGCCTGGGCTGTATCAGAAGAAGTGTGACCAGCGGGTCGAGATTCTGCCCCTGTACTCTGCTCTTGTGAGACCCCACCTGGAGTACTGCGTCCAGCTGTTGAACCCACATCGGAAGGATATAGACTGGTTGGAGTGAATCCAGAGGAGGCCCACAAAGATCATCAGTGGGCTGGAGCACCACTCCTGTGATGAAAGGCTGCAAGAATTGGGCTTGTTCAGCCTGGAGAAGAGAAGGCTCCAGGGAGACTTTATTGCAGCCTTCCAGTACCTTAAGGGGCCTACAAGGGTGCTGGGAGAGGACTTTTTACAAGGGCCTGTAGTGACAGGACAAGGGGTAATGGGTTTAAATTGAAAGTGGGGTGGTTTAGATTATATGTCAGGAAGAAGTTCTTCATGGAGAGGGTGGTGAGGCACAGGAATAAGTCGCCCAGAGATGCTGAGGATGCCCCATGCTTAGATGCCTTCAAGGCCAGGCTGGATG
>NW_010250576.1:0-25446 GCF_000690775.1 Eurypyga helias
TTATGAGCTTCCTTATTTATTTTTTTCTTCTTTTCTTTCCTTCAATTCTTCCTCTCCACTGGAGGAGGGAAGGGGGACTTGTGAGAGCTGCTTTGTGGTATTTTGCTAGCTGGAGTTAAACCACGACAACTCCTTAAAAAACGTCATACTGAGCTATACTCTGTATAAAGAATATATTTTTTTTAATGTGATTTGTTGAAAACACAATAAAATATCGAGATAACTCCGTATTAGACCAACATGCACAAGTATCTCACGAAGACCCTAATGCCAGTGTAGATGTGATACAAAGCGAAGAGGGAGATTTGCAAGTTTGGATTTTGCAAGTTTCACTGATGAGACAAGGCTTTCATGTTACTGACTGATCTGGTAAACCCAAAATGTCTACAAAAGATATGTAAAAAGAATTTGAAAATGCAGGAAATTCAAAACTAATCAGGTGTTCTTCCTTTTTACTGTCACCAGTAGGAGGCCAACAGTTGGGCTGGAATTTACAGCCTAACTTTAAATTTGCTAGCTTTGGTCAGTAAACATCAATGTCCCTGCTCTGCCAGAGGCAGCAACCTATTTCTGTAGCACTGATTATTTCCATATATCTGAACAGCTTTTCAGAGATCCAGCACACTCACTTGCTGTCCTACTGGATGGGAGAGAAAGGCTTTAGTTCTCAGCTGAGTGCCTACACTGAAGTCAAACAATTTAGGTCACAGTCTGCATAAGGAGTAAAGGCCACAGGGTTGGAGGTCAGATGAACAAACACAGGCCCCTGGTGTCATTTCAGAAGCCCTACAATATCATCTTCTGGGTACCATACCATAGAGCCACAATCCTGTGGCATATCTGTGAGCCCCACAAAGAGTGGATCACTCTCCTTCTGCAGTTTTAGAACTGAAATACTTAATGCTGGACCTTGCAATGTCTTAAAGATCAACAAAGCAGATCCTGGCTCCCAGCAGAGAATAACTAAAGTTTGGCTATGGCTAGGGCTAGGGTTAGGATTAGGATTAGGATTAGGAAATCCGGTTTGAAGACCTTTGTTACTTGTCCTTGCAACATTCCTCAGATAGATAAGTGTTAAATGACAGAAAGGGAGAATGGTTATTATTTTGTTCCACTGCCAGGCATGATCACTAGGACTTTCAGTTAAACTGCAAGATGTCATAAACATAAGATTTTTAGAGAGAAAGTCTATAATTTGTATTCTTGCAAGCCCTTTTAACAGAAGACCGGTCCTGGTCTCTACAAAGAGAAATAGCTTACAACATATTCTGATAGGGGTTTTCTTCACAGTTAAGGTTTTGCTTACTAATTAGGAGATTTGTAACTATTTAGAAGACCACTTCTATTTGGGCACCTTTAACTGTGTAAAAGAAGGGGACTTGCAAGCAGGATTATACAAAACTAATGAGTACAAGTCAATTATCTTCTATACATGGGAAATAACTGGAACTAAAGGTAATGCTCACTGTCCTGGTGCAGACACCCAGTAACTCTCTGCTGACCAGCAGTCATCAGCCAGCTGGGATGTATCAGGTTTAGTTACTGCCTGGAGCAGGATGATCCTTGGCCTTGCTAAACTGCCATTCTTCTACTCTTACTATTTTCTCTCAGAATTTTACATCTTTCCTTCAGGCCAGTATTTTCCTACTGAGCTACTGCTATTATTGACTCAAGTGATTTCACTTCTGACTTGGTTTTTGCTTTTCTTACCTTGCAGAACTGATACATTCTCTCAAAGTTAAATTTTTTCCAATAAATTTGAGCCAGGTCACACAGCTGCATTTCTCAAAACTGAGACCTGGGTCACACACAGCTCAGTTTTGAAAAGCTATTATTAGCTATCATTATTAACTATTATTATTAGGGGACATTATTGGCTTTAAGTTTGTGCTGTGGGTAAACACAGGGTTATGGAAAGTAGATTCTACACCAATAGTCTCAATGCCACATTGCACAACATCCAGACACGAACTAGACAAATGCTGAAAGGCAATAACTTCTCTGTTTTTCTTTTCAGATTAGGTTGCTGTAAACCAAGAGTAGAGTGCAGAGGGAGATCAGGCAGAGGAGCAGCCAGGACCAGAGAGCTCCTTGCAGAACTCCATCAGGCTCCCTAAGCCAGTACAAGGACCAGCTTCAGCAAGAGAATATTACTATTTGCTTCACTCAACATGCATTTATTGGGTTACTATTAAGGCTAAAACTAAATTTGTACTTACAGTGAGGAGCATAACTCAAAACTCCAAGCTGTTTTCAAAGACTACTGAATTTCAGCAAAGTCTGGTTCAAAAAGAAAAGATTGGTCCATGGTTTAGGTTAATAACACTGTATAAAAGGGCTTGAAGACTTTGGGTTACAGAAAAAAAGCTTTATAGCAGGCAGGAAACCTTACTTTTTGATGTACACAGACAATTTCCTGACTTCAAAAAAAGGTGAGCTGAAAAAGGGTTGGAGTTAAGGTTATGGTTACTGAGCACAGAGCATCAGGAGACAAGAAGGGCAGGGCTTCAAGGGATGAGTGAACCCGGGGCTCTGATTGCACCAACAGCCACAACCCCATGGTAACCATGGTGATGACAGTAACAGGGTCTGTTGACAGTTCAACTATCATCAGGCAGGGTGAAATCTGGTCCATGCAGGAGTAGAGCAGGCAAGTCAGGACAGCAGAAGCCAGAAACAGGACTGATTCTACCTACGGGCGCAGCCCAGAAGGTGGGGCCAGAACCTAGGTCAAAATGAGGTTCCTGAGCCATGGGTGGAGGGTGAGGGAGAGGTTCCAAGCTGAGGCTGATCGGGGCACGTGGTGCACTCAGGGCCATGACCGCAGGATTGCATAGTTATGAACTGTTGCACACCACAGATTTTGCTATAGTAAAAAATGGCTTAGTGACGGGAGAATGGCTTTTCTAACTATAATCTGAATACTAGACTAGAATGTCTGCTGTTGCTAAGGCTACGCTTGAGCCAGAGCTATGTTGTGAACTTCAGAAAAATGAGATATTCCTCTCCTGTGTGGCTTTTGCTTTGTAGAAATTTCAGTATGAAAGAAGGAAATGGTTCCTGTTTTGTCCCTGCCAAGAGATGGTTCTCTGGGTTTTTCTTAAGACTGTGGAAGCTGTGGAGGACAATAGCTAAAGGCTGTCCTCTGCCATAGTAGCCTGGGTTCTTATTCTGGAGTAAAATGAACCCTGGTGTCAGAACAAAGATGTTTTTCTCAGTCATTTCACTAATGTTAATCCTCATATTAATGTTCCAGCACCAGACTGGTGTGGTAGCTACCAGATGATGGAGATGTAAAAGCTTATTTATCCTGCTGTATCCTGCAAGAATTTCTAAACAATTCTGGTTTTTTAAACAAAGAATATTTTTTATGTTGTGACACCTAAGGAATCTTTCATTCAACTCAAAATAAGATTACAGAGGAGGTCTTGAGAAGTTCTGAATCCACAAAGTAAATCAGTCAGTGATGAAGGATTATTCTGGATTTGTTTGTGGGATTTTTGGGTTTTTGGTTTTTTTTGGTAATCTAATAACCACAGTGACTAAGTATTACTGTTAAACACAGGGTTAGGACTGGGTCAGAATTAGGAAAAGATTTTGATTTGTTACTGAAGCCTTCAAAATTCCCTTACAACAGATATTAGAATGGTTAATTCCAGAAATTACAATTGTAGAGCAGGTTTTGCAACCTTTGAGTTTTGGTTAAGGAGGACAGTGTGTTAGGAGCTACAATTACCGCTGACTAAAGGTACTTAATTAAGACACAGAGTGGTAGTTTACTCTGAAATGTCTGGTTTACTGTTAAGCCCTGATTTAAATCTTAGGTAGTCTTAGGGTCATGGACAGCAGGAACCTGCTGGTTCTGTAGGACTTTATCACCTCAGAGGTAATAAAGAATGATTCAAGAAGAAAACAGTGACTTCTGGGATTTTTTTACCCCTAATCTTGGCAGTGATGTAAAATGATAACAGATGTCAGAACAAGAAAGTAGGTCTTATTTCATTTTCTTCCTTGTTTAGGGTCTCTGTATAACTAGTAAACCTATGGTAAAGGATGAGTCACAGTGAGTGATTTTCCCAAGATGGCTCCCTTTACTAAATTTATAGCAGGGGTTAGGATTAGAAAGGAGCTGGAATGAAGTGCCTACTTTATTACTGGACCTTTCAAGGCTCAGGAAAATAAAATATGATCTAGTGCTACAATGAAAATGCAATTCTTATTTTATTCATCACCTAAGAATGGAGTATCTCCACTCTTAAGCACAGTGTAACAAGTAAGTTTACAACTCAGATGGAATATTGGAAAGAGGAATGTGGCTGTTGGTGAATGGTTAATGGTAGAATTATAGAGAAGCATTATATCTCTGCAGCATCCTGAAATTCTGCATCTCCAAGTCAGGGGGAAAGAATATATCATATTTTAATGAAGTTTTGTTTGGATTCTCTAGTTTGTTGCTTATTTTAAGTCTGGGTCTGAAATTAGGTTTAGGCTTACCAAAACCTGTGCAACAAGTTTCTTTCCCTGTTCTTCCCCCTGTAATACTGTCTTGCTCTAAAAGAGAAGAAAAAACCCAGAAGCCTTGTAAAGCTTATCAATGTTTCTGTCATGAATTAACATCACCTTACAATAGTGTCTGAGAAATTTGCTTTATCTGGGTTCCTGCTTGACTGCCGGATTAAAACCAGAGGCCATTTAATTTATATTTTGTCTTAAAATGACTTGGAGGCTATGCAGTATGCTTTTAAGCACACTGGGGAAGAGATGAACTGCAGGTTCCTGGCAGAATTCCTGTCAACCATTCCAGACAATGGCTGATATTTTTTTCTAGTCCAACAAGAAACTTATGTCTTGGCAAACATAAGGTTCTGGTTCTGGTGAGGATGACAGGCATGGTAACCGAGGACACCAGTTTTCCTAATGTCCTGTAATTCTCAGACACAGATTATTGTCATAAGTGTACATTTTACAAGACTTCTGTGACCTAGGATGAGACACCATGCCAGACATAAAGAATTGCTCAATGTTTTGTAGCTCAGGTCTTGGGGATATTTATAAACTCTAGCACTGGTAGGGTAGAAAAGAGAGTGAATGTGCCTTCACTGACCTATGATAAAAGTCAGTGCCAGAAAATTGCCTCCTCGACCTATAAATTTACACACTCCTTAACTGTACTTATGATTGTTTCCTCTTAAGATGAAGACCCAGTCTTTTAAGTTGATCCTGAAAGGTTCAGCCATATGTTCTGAGATATTATTTCTATTTTCTTTTGATGGAGTAGGCAGAGACAAACCCTACACTGCTCTGCTATTTCAGTTCTGTTTACATTTCTGAGAGCAAAGCATGGAGATGGGATTTTACTGAGGCATCCTCCAATACCTGAAGCATAAATCAACTGCTTACGGTTTGCTTTTCCTCATATAGGGTTCTGCCAAAATGAAGCACAAATTCAGGATGCTGACTCTGCTGAGTTTTATAGAACACCTCATAGCAGTAGATTTCAGGCAGCTGACCTAGAAGAAAGCCTCTTTTCGTGTTGGAAGACTTTTTTTGTGTGTGGTTTTTTTTTCTGTTCTGTAAACACGTCAAAGCTATTAGCATATGAGTAGAGCTGTAGTTCAAGTTAACTTTCCTGGGAGCAGGCCCTGAAGCCATGGATGTAAATTCATGGTTTTTTATACTTCAGGACTCAATGATGCATTCTGTTCCACTGGGGCAAAAAGAAAGGACTTGGTTTTGTTTGTTTGTTTCTTTGGGGTTTTTTTTGTGGTGTTTGTTTGTTTGTTTTTTAATCCCCTGTCCATCTCTCTACTCTGTTTGAGAACCTAGGGATGGGATCATACTTATGGCTAAGGTCATGGACTGGAGAAGACAAGAATTTATATTTATTTGAAATCCTGGACACTATAAAGCTCATGGACAGAGATTTATTCCTCAGTTAGTTGGGAATTCTTAATACAAACAGACCTTGAAGAATCAGTTTCAGTATTTGGTCTGTCAGTGATACTAGTCTAGAATAAAGGTTTCAGAAAGGAAAAAGAGCCTTTTTAATTTTCTTATTCTAGGTGCTGATTGGGGCTTAGAACTTGGTCTGCAGGAAGGTGAAATAAAAACAGCAAGTTTATGCATTCTAAAGGGTTCTGGTTGAGGAAGAAAGTAGTTTCTGGAAAGGAAACAGGTCATATTTTAATCTAGTCCATAAAGGAGCTTCTTGTTAAACTTATAATAAGGATTTTGGAGCGCAGGAACTTAACAACTCTTTTATTGAGTTCTCCTCCTACCAGGGCCACAATTAGAAGGAGGAAGGCTGGTTCCAGAAAACAAAAACCTTTATTTTCTGTGGTCCATGGAGCTTGTTCTCATGGCTAATATTTATGAATAGTTAGGTGTTGAGTAAGAGTGCTATCAGCTAAGGCAGAAACTGCAGAATTACGTAGCCTGCTGAGTGACAAAAGTCCTGTCAGTTTAGGTTGAGAGATCGTGCTGAAGAGAAGAAAAGCAAATCTGTGGGTTCTCTTGATCAGTTTTGTGACCTGTAGAGAGGTCTCTGGGCTAGATTCACTATTGTGAGTATGGTTTGAAAAGGCAGCAGCTGAAGATTAGATAAGTATTGGATGATAATGTAGAATGAGGGGAGAGTTCATTCTGTTCTGATATGGATAGATCTTGGGAGGGATGTTAGCTGAGAGTAAGGATTTGTTCCAGAAGGAAATAATAATTTGCATATTTTTCTGTTGTGTAGTGGGTTTTGGCTACAGTTAGGATTGGATTAGGGATGGTATAGAATCAGGAAACCTAAAAAGATTGACTTAATATATGACACTATCAGAGTTCCCTGGACTGCACTGAAAACTGGTTTAAGTCCAAAGCAGTCTTCTCTCAACAGAAGTTCTCACTGAGTGCAGACATAAAACTAGAACAACAAGTGAGAGGACCTAAAGATATCGACTTACTTACAGAACTTGAAAAACTCTACCTGTTTAGGATGACAACCAGTGGCAACAGTAAAAGTGGCTTATATTTCTCTGTTGTGAATGATCTCTAGCTTGGTTTTATGTTTTGGGCTATCCACTGTATTTACTATTAGGACTGCACACAGCAGGATCAAATTTTAGGATCACATAATTTCATGTTGCAGGAATCCGGAGTATTTAGTTAAGTATAAATGTCTATATCATCATATGAGATCATGGGGTTTGAGCTCTTGTTAGATTTAGGAAAATGTCAAATGAGCTTTTGACCTCAGACAATAAAGCTTAAAAGTTGCCTAATCTTCTCTCTGAATATTATGTATTTATTAAATCCAGGTAATCTGTCTGGTTTTGTGTTTTCCAATATTTCTCATTGAGGTAAAAAGAATACAAATCTGTTTACTTCAAGCTCTTGAGAAGATGATCTTTTAGAAGTAAATTAGGGGCATTGAAATATCAGACGGATAGGCTGGAAGAGTCTAGTAACTTAATGACATCGGTGCTTTGAAAAAATTAAAAAAGAAAACCATACTTTATTAATATTAGACATGTAGTATGTAGGGAGTAATGCATAAGAGAAATTCTATTTTCTCTCTTGCTTTTCTATATTTTCATTAACAACACTCCATGACACTAAAATAGGCAACACTTCATATTAAAAAAAATATACATAAATAAACTGAAGGAGGCAATTTAAAACAATTCCAACTGCAAACAATCAATATTTATTACTGGTGTAGTTTCATCCAGCTCCTCAAATTGGCTCTTTTAACATTATTCTTCTACATAAGAACTAAGTATGCAGTACACTTCAGATAACGATGCATCAACATTTGTGACTTTTTTATCTTGGAAAATTAAGCCTAATTCTCAAGAGCAATGTTACGAAGAAGTAAATTTTTAAACTACAGTGCTATTTTAAACTTTCTTGAAAAGTATACTGTTGCAGAATTTGAATCCTTAAAGTGCATTCAACAGAAAAGGCCGAACAGCAACATCATGTTCCTAAGGATTTTTAATAAATAAATCTCTGGCATTTGTTCAGACTTCTTATATCATCATTTAGGGAGTGATCAAGTTAATCAGCAGTCTCACTTTTATTAATCTTACAAGCATTCTGCCTGCTGGAGTACTGTCATTCATAGTTTGTCTTTTCTTATTGTGGATTATGGAGGTAGAAAGAATGTGTCTCTGACTACCTTTCATGCCAGGTCCTAAGACTTTGTTTTGGTTTTTTATTGGTCTCATCTCTTAATCATTTAAGAAAAAGAATCAAAGCTATAAAAAGTAAACAGGCATTGAAAAACCACAGGAAGCCTGAAATTCAAAAATCTGCTCATGTGGCTGTAGTCATGTAAATCACTCTAAATGCCAGTGGAATGAAACATGTACATGAAATGGTAAAGGCAAATGTTACTGTTAGATAGGTGCAGATACAGGGTGATATGTAAAATTGTATAAAGGTTTCAAAATGAATTAACTGCCTCTACTTTATGTTTCTCCTCTTGCAGTCATCTGCATAGATTCATCGCTGCAGTAAGACATCATCCTAAGTCTCACACTACTGAAATATAGTATCCTTTAGCATAAGAGAAACATAAATCTTGCAAAGAAGGAAGCATAAATCCTATTAACTAGAAAAGCCCAAAAGATTGCAAAGTATTCAGGTAATATCTATTTTCTCACAACTTAATAGAACCAGCAGCTTTTTCCCTCTTCTCTTTGTAGAAATCTAAAAGCCACAGTAGCTCTTTCTGTGAAGATCACTCTCTTGTTTAGGAAGGCTGTCTGGAAATTATAAGTTCATGTAGAGGTTCCTATGTCATTTCTCCTCCAGGCTTCCAGTATCATGCAGTTTTAAAGGTGAATAAAAAATAACCCCTGCTTTTGCACTTCAGTTATAACATAACTAGTATAAATAACTATTTCACTGTGACAATAGAAACACTCCCAGCAATGATGACGCTGTGTTTTATGTTTAGCTCTTCGATATCGGGAAATCAAGCTGTAATCTGAGGGTAAAATTAAGCAGACTTCAGCCATCTACCAGAGCACTACAATGTCTTTCATGCAGAAATGAGTTTAAATCAGAATGCAAGATCAAAGTTCTCAGCATGAGTCCTGCCCTTACTGGACAATCTGAGCTTGCATTTTCAAAAACACAAGTCCTCCCAGTTGCTTGCAAGTGGCTGTTTATTCAGCAAGGTTTCAGAGGCACTATTTTCAACTAATCTGTAAAGGTCAGTTTAGCTGGGATTCCTGTATAAATATTTTTTTTTAGTCAAGTTATTCACTAAAGCTACAATCCAAAAATGAAAAGACATATTATCTTCTGTTTTGTTACCTGGCCTGAGATTTCAGTCTAAATTTTAGACAGTTCTAAATCACTCCTGACTCTGTCTCTCCAGCAAGGAAACAAGGCCTTGGTGGTCCTACCCAGGATCCTTCTCAAAAAAAAAAAAAGCGCTCACATTTTCTATTCATGTAGTCAACTACATTTCCACCATTTTTTACACTGTTGTCTTCTTACCCTCCTTTTTTCCACTTTTGTTTAGATCCACAGTTTATGCCAACATCTAAAAATACAGATTTGTCTAGCTTAAGGATAGCCATACATGAATTTTTTTCCTTACCTCTCTCTCTTTCAAATACATCTAGCATAGTGATCAGAGAGGGTTTATCTTGGCTTACTTATCCTTATATTGGAATATTCATACTATTCCTCTTGGGAATTCACAGGTTTTACGTCAAGCCTGATGACCTACTAATCATAATTTCACTGTCATTAAGAATATAGTCTGCCACAGATTTAAAAACAAACAAACAAACAAACACCCAACTGAATCAGTATCTGCTTCATTTCTTTCTGATGAGAGCATTTTGCTTTTCCTTTTCCTTGTCCCTTTCCAGGAAAGGCTTCTAACTTGGGCTTGTTACAGCACTGACTGAGATTTCAGGGAACATTTGAAATTCCTTCAGATTGGCCTTCTCACCTCTTATGAATCACCAATTACTTGTTTTGGCTGATGGACAACTACCTCCATTATTCCATTTTGTAATAAATCTGAAGTGATTTACTAGCATTAGCAGAAAAAGCATTGACACTTAATAGCACTTAGAAAAATGGTCAAGGTGTATTTAATGTTGTTTCTCAAGACTGACACTAAGTTTGATTTACTTGCTTTGTAAACTGTTCCTTCTTCTCTCATGGCTTTGACTAGATACACTATAAGCAATGCTGGGAGCTTAGTCTACTGTTAAAGCTGCTCATTATTTCCCAGTATACAACCCTGGTTTGGGATGCTCAGAACTTTGACCAAACCATTCTGTTCTGACTGACATTCCTGTTGAGACTAGCTGTGACTAAGCTAGTCCCAGGATGACTTTTTCTCTTAAAAAAAAAAAAAAATCCAAACTCACCATTCAGTTTTAATTTGGTGAAAAAGCACAGAAGAAAGTGGAAGTTGAGGTGAGAGAATGAAGTTAGATTAGTTATGTGTGTAAGAGTTCAACTTGAAGACAAAAGAGTCATCTCTTTGAGGAAAAGAAATTATATTTGATATGGTGATTAAAGAAAGTATGATCATGTATATGAACAAAGCAGTTAAATTAAAGCTGAATATGCAATTGGACTGGTAGAATTCTTTAATTTTAGATTCCTTTCCAGCCTATGATTAATGTGTATTTTAAAATACAGAAAACTATTTGTGCTTCGTTACACTTCGTGTTGGTTCAGCTTGACAACACTTCCATGACAACCCTTCTGCCTTTTAGCTGTATTTAGCAATTGTCTGTTTTAATTTATGGCACATCTTTATTGGCATGCAGTGAGATTAGTGGACCGTAGGTTTCGTCCTGAATATGAAGGGTTTAGAATCATAGAATCATGTAAAAGTAGGCTGTAATGCAACAACTCTGCCAGATACACATAGACACTATGGGCTAGAATGTTTTCCTCCCAGCACAAGCAGTTTGGACCCATGTATACTATCTGAGGTAGAGAGAATAGGATGCTAGGTACTCACAGTAGGATGTTTGCCACCCACTTTTCAGATGCTATCAGGTCTAAAGACAGGAATGCTCAATGGGAGTATCAAGCTACTTGAAAGGTAAACCATAAGTGCAGCATTTTCTATCTGTTGATCATAATCCACTTCTGTGGGAGAAAAGTACATTTTGCTGAAATGATTCTTCGATCAGGAGAAAGAAGTTATCTATTTCAAAAGTCATACAGTGGACAATCAGAATGTTGTACATGCCGTGACGTACTTGTCTCTCAAGAAAAATATTTATAATCTGTTTAAATCTTTCCATTTCTTTCAATTACGTATTCTTGTGTAGATAAAAACATACAAGTCTGAGCAGTTTACATTTACACACACAGAGAAGTGTCTACCTAGCATCCTGGGCATACTGTTTTGGTGAGCATAATATGTCCATTATGGCAGTAACTACTGCAATACAGTATTGAACGCAGCAGGCAGTAAGCAATATGGTTTCTGCCACAGAATTACAGAAAACACTAGGAGGCACACTGTAGCAACGACAGACATTTACAGATGTCATTGCAGCAAGAGTCATGCTAAACTGCTGGAGGCCTAGATGCTTGCAGTGAAATTGGTTGTTCTTTAAATGGTTTCTTCTAAAACATAATTGCTTGGTTGTGGGTAAGAAATAGAGAGGAGGGGGAGCATGTATCCTTTTGCTTTTGCAACTGTGTAAGCCAAAAGAGTTACAGCCAAAATTTCAGGTCAAGATAAATTATAAAGTCATCGTGCTTTTAACTGAAAGCCAAACAAATTTTCTTCTGCTAGTTTTTAGACAAGATTCATTTACTACAATAATCTCTTTTACACCTAAATACTGCTATGGTCACCATCTAAAAGCTTTATAAACGACCCTTCATGTTTGCAGTATAAGACAATTACCTAGGTGCAAATCAAAGCCTGCCAAAACTCCAAGATATACAGCAGGTTAATATTTTATTTTAAAACCTACATTTGCAGCACATATGTATAAATTAGGCATCCACCAGCTGAAATTGCAAATGCAGATGTGCATTTTTTCCCCTACTACAAATCTACATAGCATTTCAGCTTGTGTGCAGATTCACCTTTTGCATATGAAATTTGTGCACCAGTTTTAAATGTCTTATCCTACCTATCAATAAGCTATATAAAACATGCTCCTATTTTGTGTAAATCAAGGTATATTTTCTAAATATATGATAGCTACGATTTCTAAATATATGATAGCTAGTGCATTGCTGCATGCCAAATTCACATATAGTAATATTTGTGCCAGTAATCTACTCACAGGTAAACACAACCAAGTTATTAATGTATTTCTATATAAAGAGCTATTAAGCTCTGAATTATTATGAAAGGAGCCAAGCAGAAGCTGCAGTGCAACTAATGAAATAAGAAACCAGACTTTCAAGAGAAGAACAGGAGACAGATATAGTTAGACACTAAAGTCCAAAGAGAAATGTGGATGATATAGCGAATTTTCAAAGGTGATGAAACAGAGAAGAGAGTACCTGAGATTCATGAGAAGAGTCAAATCTATGCAACTAGAGACTAATTATGAAGGGGAATTAATAAGTCTGTCACCAGTGCAGATTGAGAAACTGAATAGCAAACTAACCACCAGAGTAAGGATGTAAAATGTGGTTCTGAAGTTGATGGAAAGTAGCGAAAATTCTATAATTATCCTTTATCTATAATTATCCTTAATTATCCTAATTAATCTTGATTGCCTTCCATGATGAAATCACTGGCTCTACAGACAAAGGGAAATCAGTGTGTGTCATTTACCTTGACTTTAACAAGGTTTTGGACAGAGTCTTGCAGACATGCTGAATGGGTACAGACAGGATGAACAAACTTCAAGGAGAAGGAAAAATTGGCTGGTTGATGGCACAAAAAGGACTGTGGGCAACAGCTGAGAGTCTAACAGGCATCCAGATACAAGCGGCTCTCCTCAGACATCAGTACGACTAATGCTACTAAACACAGTAGGGGTAGGATCATCCAGTTCATGAACAATCTCAAACAGAGCAGAGCAGTTGATGATACACTAGAGAGGGAACGGGGGACTTTGAAAGATGGAAAACCAGCTGACATATGAAGGTGGAGGAAAGCAAAGACAAAGGCAGAGT
The DNA here is from genome assembly GCF_000690775.1 of Eurypyga helias. Taxonomy (NCBI): domain Eukaryota; kingdom Metazoa; phylum Chordata; class Aves; order Eurypygiformes; family Eurypygidae; genus Eurypyga; species Eurypyga helias. The sequence continues at coordinate 13,129 of NW_010250576.1, forward strand.
CCTGTGACTGGGGTGATACTAAACAGCAAGGCTGGAGGTGACTGGTTAGAAATCAGGTCTGCTGATAAGGGCATAGTGGACAGCAACTTGAGTATGAAGCAGCAATGCACCCTTACGGCAGCGAAGGATAACAGCATTTTGGACAGCAGAATTGTAGCCTGAGAGTGGTTACTTCCTTTTCTTTTGCCCTTGTGAAACTCCATCCAAAACAGTGTTTAGCTTTGGATGCTCCCAGTATCAACTGATAGCTTAGGATGCTTCAGAGACTGCAGCACATGACATACAGAGACCAAAAGAAATTTATTTCTTCAGACTGGAGAAAAGAAGGTTAAGGGGGGGATCAGATTGCTGCCTTCAACTACCTAAAAGAGAGCGATAGAGGAGAAAGATTTTCTCAGGCAAGCAACATCATGAGAGAGAATTGTTACGACGTGTAACAAAGGAAATTTGCCTGGACCAAGGAAAAATTATATTCATGGTGAATGTGATGAAGTACTGGAACAGGTTCCCAGAGAAGTTTCAAAGTCTCCATCCTTGGAGATTTTCATACTTGTTTCAACATGGTCCTGATCAAACTATGAAACTGAGATTGTTCTGAGCAGGATTAAAGGAGATCCAGAGATCCTTTCTGAACAAAATAATGATGATACTAAATCTGGGATGGATATTGAAATAAGTGGGCTCTTAGGGGAATTTTTACTTTCTGTCAAAGGACAGGAATAAGCAAAAAGAGTAAGGAGAATTATGGCTTGTGTTAGAAAGAAAATTTGGGGACTTGATGATGATGATTTGATGTTGACTCACACTCACACGGGGGAAAGGAGAATTTTCCTAGTAGTTTGTACATTTATGATTAGTTATGAACTGGGATAGTGACCCTAAAACCTATGTAATCAGTGGCTTTAAAACTTATACTCAAAGAGCATCAGTCTTTCTGAAAATTAATTAGCCCAGTAAATCAATTTCAGCAGTTTATTCAGACAAGGCTTCAGGTTAAGTTAGAGTCCACAGGAATTCTTCAGATATGAATCTGCATTCTGAAGGTCTGAATCTGAACAGAAAGTTGGAGAGAATTGATGACACATAAGGTAATACATATTCCCAGAATACGGACTCTCTTCAGTGAAAGTAATAATGTTGGGGAAAGACTTTGTGTAATAAATCCTTGTACAAGTCCATCTAACCATCTTGACAGCTTGTTTGATCAAAGAAAGAAAGAAACCTTTTGGAGATGATCTAACATACAGATTTTCTTTTATGTTTGTGCTCCTTTCTTTCAACATAGCAACAGAGCTGTTAATATTTGGATTTTATAAATACTTGCTTTATTCTGTCTTAACATATTGGCTATAGGGATAAACTGTGGGGAACTGGCAAGAGAGATGCTTCACACATCTGATGATTATTAAAACCAGATTACTGCTCATTCCACCAATATAATGCTAACGATGATATCAGAGGTGGGGAAGATCTTTCAGAAATATTCACAGACCAGCTTACAAAGTGGCAAAGTATTGAGCAGCCTTGCCAGAGGCTTTTGGGCATGCAACTTGATATGAGTAGGTTCTTGAAGAGTCTGAGCCCTAAAGGTCTGTCAGAGACTTTGCAACAGAAAAGGTGCCCCTGCATCTTCTTATGAAACCGACTTCTGCTAAATCCTTGGAGTCCTGAGATTCTACAATCAGTGTAGACAGGTCTTATGAGAAAACATGGAAATTAAGAATATTGTTGGAAGAGAATTCACACCTGTTTTCAGTACACAGAAAAGAAAAGCCAGGTAAACAAGATGGCCACAATGGATAAGAAGGCATAGAATGCAGGATGATTAATTTAAAAAATCACACTCACACATTCTCCAATGAAACAAACCAACAAACAATCAAAAAAACCCCCCCCAAAACAAAAACAAACAAAAAAATTCACAATATGAAAATAAATAGGAGAAGTCAATATAGCTAATGAGAGTTACTGATTTTAACTCTCATAAGAAATTGGATGAGTTTTGAGTGAAGCAATTTAAATGTTCCTAGTGTAACGCAAAAAGCCTGAACAAAGTGGAGAAAATGGATCTACTAGTACACGACATTAAACAGCTGTAACAGCCATAAAAGAAAAATTGAGTAATAGCAATCCTGATGGGAAGTAGGTAGAGGCTTTCTTCAGAAAATGATAAATAAGCATAAGGTCACTGTGTTGTACTGTACATTAGCAGTGTGACAAAGAATAAAGAAAAAAGAAGAAAGTAATAGCACAGATAAAGTGGACCTGGTTTATATAAAAAATTCATTTTAAGGGAAGTCTGATATCAGGGCAGATTTTTCTAAAACCCCTGAATCAGATTTTCATTCAGAAGGAGACTTCATTTTATTACTATAGAAAATAAAAGATACCTGGAATTACACCAAGAAACAAAAAGGCCCGGATGTTTATGCCTACTGTACCTGTCAAGTTTCTTCAGCCACAAGATTTGGACTCAAAAATGTTAGGTCATCTTTGGGTTGGCAATGAAGAGCTAATAATAGAAAATATTATTGAAAGAAATTATCACAACTGCATTAAATGATGTTAAAACTATACACAAAAAAATACATTTGTAACTGAAGTTTCCAATTTCAAAAGCTTGAACAGGAAGAATTTCAGGGATCTAGTAAAGTCAGGTTGCCTGGAAGGCTCAAGAAAGTTTTTTCTATATTCATACCCTTTGAACCCAGCAGTATAAAATTACCTTTAACTTGTATACCAGGCACTGTGAAAATCTCATGTGAAAAGTTCCTGTTCTAATGGAATGAATTGGTGTCTCACCAAAGTCAATGGAGAGCTAAGAAGCAAAGAGAAAGATTGAGGGTTCACTGAAGAATGATACAAAGACCTTGCTATCCTTCGGAGCTCTCAGGACCTTCATTTCTGTAACTGAGCAAAAAAATCAATCAAGGAAGGTGAAATGGCTGTTGCTGTCTGTTCTGCCTTGATATCCTCAGTCCTGAGAACGTTGCCTTGTATCCAGAAGAAGGTTCCACTAAAGAAAGACGAGAGCATTTGGCCCTGGCTAGTAAAATCGGATGAAAGGAGTGACACCATTTGGAACATTTCCCTCGGTGGAGTGTGGGCTGTGGAGAGGCAGGGCAGGGGGAGGAACGTGTTTTGCCTACTCAGGTGCAAGTCATCCCTCTGAGTATGTCACTGACTCCCCGGCCCTCCAAGAAGTCAAGAAGTCGTCTTTGTTCTGTATATAGGAAAGATGCAGTTAAGACTGATGACATTTACATTTTCATTCCTGTAGCATTTGCCCTGCAGACAGGATAATGCCTAGAGTATCAAAAGACATCCTGAAAATCAAAGACTTTTTGGTCTTAAATGCCCTCAGTTTGGGCATCTAATTGTTGGCGTCTCAGTCAATTTTATTACTCCTTTGACTGAATAAACTAGGGCTGCTTAAACGACACTAGATGGAATGCTTTCTGTAGGGAAAAATTGCTTCTGATCAAATCAGTGCTTTTTCGCTATAATTTAGAATTAATAGCCCAATATATGTAGCAGGATTAAAAATGCTTGAACTTTCCAAATGTATTTCCACTTCTGCCAATTCAGCTGTGTTACAGTAGAAGATTAAGTACTAGGAGCTTAGGAATCTGACTGCATCAATTTTATATATTCATCTGCATTGGTATTTATTTGTTTGTTTGCTATAACTTCTATACCTCAGGTTATGCCTCAGAAAACCTTCATTTCCATCATGGAAAAATGGCAAGAAACTAAAGCAGTAAACCCATTCTTTTTTATCCCTTCATCAATTTGGTTTATACTTTTAAGAACCTGCAGCCAGTACTTTTGCAATGAGCATAAGTAGGAACTTCTTCTTCACATGTTTCTTCTCCCTCTTTGCAGCAGGTTCTTTTTCTTCTTTCTCTCCTTTGGTGATCATTTTATGTGTGAGTGCACAAAAATAGTAAGTTAGGTGCTGAGCAGGTAAATTGTTCTCAGAATCATGGTCTTTATGCAACATTTGTCAGATTTCAGTGTCCTTCAATGTTCAGGCTCTCTGTCTTTTGGTCCAGTTTGAAATGGGTCACTTTCTCTGGTGGAACTTAAGAAAAGAAACCAAAAGCAAAAGTCACCTCAATTTTTTGATTTATTATATTTGCAACTGTTCTGCAAGAATTTGTATGAAAGTGACCTACAACAACCTCCAAATAGTCCAGGAAAGAGAGCTGTAAGGGCAATTGTGTTTTCAAACAGAGAAACGAGAGCTGTCTTTTGTGCCAGTTGTCTTGTTTCACCATGTACGAAACATAATAGAAAAGGTATGTACTGACATACAACTTGCAAACATTAACTAATTATGCATTTACAACATTAAACAGTTTTGCATACTGAAAAATTACAAGCAAGAATACATGTTTTTGTAACACCTACTTTAAAACCATGCTATTTGTGACAAAAACAACCCTGACAGCTCTTTGCGCCATAGAAATCAACAACTGGGTTACATAACCTTATTTTCCGTGCTATGCAAATTCCTTGGCTTGGGGAACAAGCATTGCAAAAGAAGTTGTGCTGGTATTAGCCTGGTCTGAATAGAAGGCTGAATAATAGCACAGAGATCCGCTCTGCTCTGTATATTCAAGTTTGGGGATCAGAGAAAATGGATGCAAGTCATTAATCACATCATTGTGGGGTTCTTTCATTGTTTCACAAGGAAACATCAAGCTGCATGGCTGGCAGACTTGCCCTTTCTGTCAGTTAGAAAATGATAAAAGTGTTCCTTAAAATAATCTTAGTCTAATACTGTGACTTTCACACACAATATAAAATTGCCAGGTTTCTACCATACTTCAAAGAATATGATTAACGATGAATGCGCTCTTTTTCTTTTGCTCTCATTTTGCAGAGACACTTGAAAATGGTAAATCTACTCAATGATAGTAGTACTTGTCTGGGTTGGGTGTTTTTTTTTTCTTTGTGAGCTGTTAGAGTGTTTAATCATCTAGTTAAAGGCAGCAATCATTTGCCTAAACCAGGAAATAATTCAAGTAATGAGATATGCAAAACAGACACATACACACACAAAAAAACCTTCATTCCCATAAGACTCGCTTCCTGAATTGGCAAAAAATAATGAATTTTTATGTCTGCAGTGATAAAGCAGGACTCCTCAGTCTCAGTATCTCCATCTTCAGTTAGATTGCTTGCAGATCCGCTGAAATTAGATGTCAGTGTAAATTATGGTGTAGGCCGAGTTACTAGCCAAGGCTATGAAGGGTAGACACATAAAAACAAGGTGCTATTGAAGGTAATTGCTTCTGATCTTAAAGTTCTTAAGTGACAAAATTGGTGCTGATGTGGCATTTGCATCAGAGGCTCCCTTTTAATTGACACTGACTAGATCAAGGGCTTGCTTTTTTTTCCTAGAAGTTTTATTTTTTTCTGCTTAATTCTTAAAATCCACCTTGTAAAACAGTGGCAGACTGCAGAACACAATTCAGCTTAGCAGGTAAATTATATTTGGGGTTTTTTTCACAGGATTCACTGAAAAAGCACATGTGCAAGCATACACAGATATCTGCATGCACGTGTCTGTGTGCATGTGTGTTGTACAGAGAGGAGAAAAGAGCAATTTTAAATTTGTGAACAAAACAATTGTGCAAAAAGGGTTGAATCTGAAAAAAAAAAAAAATTAGAGGTAGACTTACCATCGCAGTACCCGCCTCTCAGGCAAGCCATTGTCTAGTGTAGTGCTCAGCTGGACTTAGTTCCCCCAGCTCCCCATATCATCTGTAAATAAAAACTCTTAACAGTACATTGAAGCCATCAAGTCCCTGAGCTAGCCAAGAGGGAATGATAGGAAAAGGGCAAAACTTAAGCTTCCTATATTTAATGTTCTAAAGCACGTTAAGCCAGGGAGCTGGAGACACAGGTTTTCCAGTTTTCCAGCTAAACCTTTCTCAGAAGGGTTCTTCGAATGGAGTGATGCTCTCAAAGCGCAGAAGGCACATACCTACCCCTCACCAGACTTCCTTCAGTCAGTTCTCAAAAGGCTTGCACGGTGCCTTGACTGTTTGCCCCAGACAAGCCCTTGCTAATATAATTGGTTCATTTAACACTGAAGTGGGATTACATTTTAGGAATGAGAGAGTAGGATAGAGAAACAGCTGTGGATGTCAGGTGCAGAACTAGAGTGTATCTATCCTGGAGAAATACTGTTAAATGACACCTATATGGGACATATTAACAAACTTGGTTTACCACACATTTTTTTCCACAACTTCTTTTTCCCTTCAAAGAATCAAATAATAATGCTTCCAAATCATCACATTTAGTAGTTTAAACTGAGGAACTGACAACACCTACACGTTTTCTGTTAAGGCTTTGCTGAGACAATAAAATGCAGCTATCTTCATTACTACTTTCACATATTCTGTGGTCATTCATTCTCATTGATATGTTGACATAATAATTGATTAGTAGAAAATTTACAGGATGCTAGCACCCATATGTATTATAGAAAATCCATATTAACTCTGTTCTGGGAAGGGATGTTATGGTCGTGTAATTCAAGAACAGAAAGAGAAAACTGAGACCTCTGCACTTCAGTCAAAGAAACTAATTCAAACCCCTTTTACTGTGCACCCAAATTACCATGTTCACTATTCAAAAACACTTACACAAGAAAGAAAAGAAGAGAGAATTCACTCACAAACTGCATACATGCATTGTTTTGTCAGATCTGTTGTAGATGTATGATAAGTAGATGTATGATAATGTATGTTAACAACAAAAGAGATTCCATTTTCCTTTAAACTTTTTTAAGATTAAAGTAGTGAAATTTCCCCTAATGTATTTCGGTACAGGTATCAGGTATAGCTAGAGCCAAACTCACCTATCCTGATGTTTTATCCTTAGACATCTTCTATCGTTTCCATCCTTCAGCTTTTCTTCCCCCCTCCCACCCCCACCCCAGCAGTTTATTCAAGAGGTGTATTTGGATTTTAAAAACTGAAAACTAAGTGATATAGAAGGCACAGTAAAAAACTATTTCTAGAGATTATACAAAGACCTCAACAATAGCTAATCAGCTAGTGTTCAGACACTGCTACTTAGCACACCCAGTGTATTGGCTTTCTTGATAACTTCCCCTCCACCCCTCCCCTGCAATTGTTTGTTCTCTTTTAATGTTGTGCCTTGTCATATGTCAAGATCGTAAGCTCTTTACAGCAGAGATGGTTTTATTATGCACATGGATGGTGCCTAGAATAATAGGGTCTTGAACCCTATTTGGGATCCTTAGATGTTACTGCAATAAAGAACAATTATTATTATAATAAAATGTATTGGGTTGAGAATGGTTGGCATAGTATAAATGCATGGAGGCAGCTAGAAAGAAAGACCCTTTTCCACTGTCAGAAGCAGGTTTGTTCAGCTATTTTTTTTTAATCAATGCCTTGCTTTTTTCCCCTTGCAGAATTGCTCTTATTCTGAAAACAAAGCTGGTGCCAGTTAAAGGTGGAAGGACCATATCTGGATGTGGCTAGCAGATAAGCCAGGAGAGTACGTGGTTTCCCATATTAATTTTATTTTTGTGTCTTCTGAGTTGTTCTATGATGTCTCTGAACGACAAAGAAAAATGCACTGCAGGCTTACATTTTCTCTTTCCATTTTATATTTAAATAATGTATTTCCTTTAAGTGCCTTAGCTGTAATAGAAGTAGGTCCTGATAAAACTATTAGGAAAGAATATACAAAATAAGGTGCAAAGTAACCTTCAAAGCCACCATAAAAATCACAACAAAGGAATTAAAATTTAAAACATCAAAGTATCCAAGCTACTTTAATCGTTGAAATGGAGGGTACAGGGGAAGGAGGGGGGAGTTGCATTTCCTACGTTGTTATATTTGTGCAACTTAGAGATCCATGTACTTCAGTAATAACCTAAGAATAAAGCAACCATATTTTAAAATGCACATCAAAAAAAAAAAATGTTAATAGGACATCATTTTATTTCTTTCTGTCTTTTAGCTGTTTCCTTTAACATGACATTCAGTATTCATCTAAAGTCAGAAGAGCCTGTGCACACCTCCATTCTTTTACAGCTATTGTGAATTGCCTGTTTTCTTGTTTAAAGTGGAGCATGCAATTTGCTACCAAAGGTGATTCAAGTGCGGTGTGGAAGACTGAACACTCGGTGACCTTAGCTCAGTGCCCTCACTGCAACGAATAATGCAGTTCCTTCCAATTGTCACAAGAAGGCAATCACATTAAAACCTTAATCTTGCTCCAAAATTCTCCCTGGATAAAAGCATATAATTTGTACACTCCAATGTATCTAGCTGTCAGACATGGATTTATTAGCTTCACCTAGGACCACTTTCCTATTCCACTGTTTCTGTATCTTGCTTTAGTGATTAGAATTATTTTCATCATCTGCTTCTATTTTCAGCTTCAAAACTCCTGTCTGACATTTATCTAAAAAGCAGGATTCTAGCAAGAAATTGTAGCTGGAGCCAGAACTCAGTTTCCTTTGGGAACTCCACCTCCAAAACATGGGTTTTTTCCCTGCCTACAGCATTTCAATTATATTAAACTCTCTAAAGCACTGCTGTAATGGCTGTAAAAGTATTTTCCTGGTGAAATCGGATAAACAAACATGCATAGAAAACAACTTCCATGTTTTTCAAGCAGTGGGAAGCCTTAAGAATCTCAGCCTCTAGCAAAATTTAGTTCCCACTGGAATGCAAGTTTCATGACAGTGCGTAATGCTCATCAGTGAAAAGTTCCTTTACCCTATATTTTGGACTTCTTTAGTTTTGTCAATAAAAAGTCCTCACAAGCCACAGGTCTGGCTTCAAATATCTCTCTCTGTTTGGACTTTCCTTCTTTTTGATTGACCACAATTTGGAATTCATCTTCACAATTGCAGTAGTTAGAAACTTGTTAAGTGACAGCTACAGTCCTTGTTTCCAGAATGTGGTACTGCAAGCAAAGTGTAAAATGTTAAGAGCCATGTAATAAAATCTGCAGTTTTAGATAAAAATAGTCTGGAGGAAATTCAGGGGGTCATCTAGCTTATCCTATGCCACAGCAGTGCTTAGTGATGTCCTATCTCATAAATATTTGTCTCATCAGTTCTTAAAGATTTCCAGCTCTGCAGAACTGTATCATCCCCCAAAAAAATCTATTGCAGTGCTTCACTGTTTCTACCATTAGAAAGGTTTCTCTAAAATCCAGCATGAATTTCCCTTGATACAAGCTCATTGCTCTTCTCTCATCCACCAAGATTATTCTTCTCCTCTTCGCAGCAGCCTTGAACTTACTTCACCATGGCAGGGATGCTGTTCCTTTATGGACTACCCATGAATCACCGCACGCAAGATTAAGCCTCAAAGATTGAGGCTACTTTTGTGATGCCAAACTGTAACATTTTCTGATGGTTACCTTGCCTTCCAATGACCCACTAAATCCTAGATTTCCACAGTAATGCATCTTGCTAGGAAGGCTTTGTACTAACATTAAACTAGCAGCAACATAAAACCAGTTCCCTTCCCTCTCGATTCATGTTACTGTTGGGGGTGAAGCGGGGATTTCTGCAGAAGGAATCCAAGGAAATAAATGTACCAGTAACATCCTATTTGAAGCCTAAAGAGCACTGGTGGATTTCAAGACCTGTTAAATTCAGAGGCAAATAATGCCACAAATTATGAAAAATGTGCTCCCTGATCAATCTGCAAAGAATCTGAAAATACAGCATTGAACCAAGATTATATGAATGGAAAATTGCCTCCCTGCACGCAAGAGGGCCCTGTGCCTTCTCACTGCATCCCCAAAAAGGTGAGAGGAACTACACTGGCCTGTGCCCAGTACCCAGCAGTGAGAGGTACTGGCCTGTGCCCAGTACCCAGCAGGGCTGTGGGAGGGCAGAAGAGTGTGAGCTTGCATCCCAGACCAGGGCAGAAGAGCTAGAAATGATACTTTCCCTCCCCAAAAAACCTTTGATTTCCTGGAGTAGGTTATAAATGCTTGCAACTTGCTTTAACTGGAATTCAGAATGTATTATCTGAGGAAAGGGACAGAGACCATAAGCACCATTCTGTTCTCAGCAGTGTTTGTTTGAGATGAGAATTTGCCATTCAGGTCCAAGCTGAGGCGCAGTGACAAGACCTTTGTCTGATAGGTCAGGACACAGAGAGAGGCTGTTGCCATACAACAAGAACCTTCTTATTTTAAAAAGCAGTAAAGCTCGTTGCCAGGCCAAATCTCAGTCTGCCCAAGCCTTGCTACACATAATCCACGCTTACAACTGCATTTATGCTTAGCTATAAGGTCGCCAGGAATTTTTTTTAGAGCCAACTCAACACTCCAGCAGAATAAGCATGGCTGAATTTTACTCCAAGACCACAGACAAAGGAAGTGATTTTGTACTTCCCACAGTGTGTGGAGTGAGGAGGGCAGCAAAATTTGATTTTGCAATGGAGATGAAAGTAGCATTGTGAGGGAGAAGACAGATGGAGATGTGGTTGAGCAACAACAATCCTAGGTCTAGGGGATGGGGACCAGAAAGGACAAAGAAGGACTCTGAGAGGTGATAGGTTTTGGGTACCATCGGTGTGGGCAGATGTCTTTCTCTTTCATGCTGCTAGCCTTGTATCTCACTAGCCAGGCTTACTTCAGGCTCCGGGACACTATTTCCTAGCTTACAACTCTCTTGGGAATCTCATCACCCCATCATCTGGGATCTCCACTCCCTTCTTCAGGAACCAGGGTTCAACTTGCACCCCACAGCAGCCATCCTCTGGTTCCTTTCAGTGTCCCCACTTCCCAGACTACCTCCCACACAAGCTACTCAAGAAAATAATGTAAGCCAACCTAGAAATGTAAATGTGCTGTTCTGAAAGTGCCAAAGTAAGGGCAGCATGCGATGTTGTTTACTCTTTAGCATGTGTATAGAGGTTATGAATGACTTAGGTGGACCTGGTCTTGTGCTGACCCACTCTGATGGCATATAGACATCCCTCAACATGGCAAAGACTGGCACTTTTTCGTGGATGCACCAGATGGCTTTGACATTACCTAGTTAATGCAACATGCAGACTCATTTTGGCAGAGTGAAGATGCAGCTGCCCTCATGTATTTGGCACACTTTGATCTGAAAAAAAAAAAAAAAATCAACCAAAAACCCCCACAAGTTGTGCTGGTTTTAGTTGGGATAAAGTTAATTTTGCTCACAGTAGCTAGTAGGAGGCTATGTTCTGGTCGTGCTGAAAATACTGATAACATACTGTTTTCAATTGTTGCTAAGCAATGTTTGGATCAACTCAAGGAGTTTTTCAGTTTCAGATACTTCACCTGGGTTCATGTCTACAAGAAGCTGGGAGAACACACAGCCAGAACAGGTGACCCAAACTGACCAAAGGATCATATCATTCCTTAAAAAATCATGCTCACTATATAAGTTGGGGGGAGTGGGCCAAGGAACCCTCTCTGTCTCTCAGGCTTGGTCTGGCTCTCAGAGGTCTGGCTCTGCTGTCTCTCTGGCACTTGGGGCTCTCTCTGGTGCTGGATCTCACTGCTCGGGGACTGGCTGGGTGTTGGTGGGTGAACGGTTGTTTTATCTGGTTTCTTTTCCATTATTTTCATGACATATTATTACTAGTAATATTAATTTTATTAGTATTGCTAGTATTATTGGTATTGTTAGTATCATTATTTTATTTAATTTCTTTTCAATTATTAAATTGTTTTTGTCTTTTCCTCCAGTTGTCCTCCCCATCCCACTGCAAGAGTCAGGGAATGAGTGGCTGTGTGGTGCTTAATAGCTAGCTGGGGTTAAATCACGATATGTACAGGCACCATTAAGATTATGCTTTGGTACCACATAGGGCACCACATGCAACCAGGGGAGACCTAAGATTGACTGCTGGGTAAAGTGGACACCACTTTAAAATACTTAAAATATTTTAAAGGCTTAAAATACTGTCTTCTTTTTGGCAGTATGGATGTGGTTTTGGACACTGATCTGGCAGAGATAGTCAGCTGTGTGAGCAAAAAGGAGTGTGACAATTTTAAACAATGTAAGCCTGAACTTCAGTGTGGTCTTTGCTTCCTGTAACGCAGGCACACACCATGAGGCTTCTCATTAATTCCAATCATTTTCAATCAGGCCACAGCAGCCTTGAGTTATGTAATGTAACTTTTAACTGCTTTAAGGCTTGTTTTATAGTGCTGGCAGTACTCAGCAGTATTAGTTGCCACAATTTCCTAGGTTTTAATGTCTTGTTCTCTTTTTTCTTTTTTTTTTTTTTTTTGTTTTAATTTTTGTTTTTTTAT